>NC_047679.1:59244768-59457268 GCF_011762505.2 Arvicanthis niloticus
TCTCCCAGCCCTGCCTCAGGACAACTTCATAGATGCTGCTGCCCTCTCTGTCCCTCACAAGGCAGGGTAAATATTTACATGTTCAGCTCAGTTTTTGTGTTTACCCTTAGACTACTTCATGGCTCGTGTCCTTTATTTTCAATATTCTTGTAGCAAACACTGGTAGATTTGAGGGCTTATATTGCTATCCTTTGTCATATCAGAACAAAGAGCACATTAATCTGGCAGTGCCATCTGCTCCACCCAATTTCCTCTAGCCACATTTGTGCAATATGGATTTACTGCTTCCTCTCTCATCTCCATTTCTTTGACCTCTCCTCCCCCCCTCTTCTCTCTTTTCCCCTCCCTTGCCCTCCCTGTTTCTTTCCTCTCTTTCCTTCTTTCCCCCTTTCTTTCTGAGTTGCCCGGGTGGCTCTCAGGTTCCTCAGCCAAGTGGTGATCCTGGTTCAGCTCCTGATTGCTGGGATTATATGCATGGTTCACCATGCCCAGAAAAGTAAAGTTCTTTGGTTTGGGAGAATCTTGGAACCCAAACTCAGGGCCTTGGGCTCCACCTTCGTTTTTCCATTTCTTGCATTTACTTTGATAGATCTCTCCTCTTTGTTCTGTTCCATTCTTGTTACCTTAAAAGATAAAAATGCCTTAAAAGCTGGGCATAGTGTTGTGTCCCTTTAATTTCATCACTCAGGAGACTGACGCAGGAAGAGCACCATGAGGCAACTTGGGATGCATAGTGAATTCCAGGATAGCCTGGGCTCCAGAGTGGAACCTTTTCTCAGCAACTACAGCAACAGGAATGCCCTTAACCTCTGTTCCTATCACTGAATTAATTTACTCAGCTCAGTCTGGCGACTGCCTTCTGAGCCAAGGGTTTCCAGATAACTTGATGACTTATTCCTATAGTTGGGAAAGTGCACACAGACTGCAAAGTGGCAAGAAAGCTATATCCAAAGGCAATGTTATAATACAGATTAAATATGCTGCAGGAGAGCAGCAGTTTCCTTGAGTTAGAGTTCGTAAGGGCCCCATCTGGGCTCTTTCTTGATGAGGTCTAGGAGGAGTCCGTTTATCACAAACGATTCTATTTTGATTGAGCGGTTTGGATTATGTAAGCCTTTGTTCACTATACATGTAATTTCCTGTGATACATCTGGTTTTAATCACATGTATGACCAGCCATGCATAAGCATAAGGTAGTAGGTAGAGGACCTTTCTTGAAAATTCATTCAGAAGACACAGTTTGCCTTGCTACAGAAGCACCTCAAACCAGTCCAGACTGGATTGGCCCATCTCCTCTGTTTTAAGAATGTATTGTGGGACACATTAGAATAGAAACAGCATTACTGAGGGGTTGCTAAAGGGAGTAACATATTTCCATTGCTTAAAGGTGAGTGTACATGTGCTTTGATGCACATGGAGGGGCCTAGGTCGCCAGGCCCATTACTTGCAGACAAATCTATGTATATCCCAAGCTAAGCAGAATCCTGAATCTCTGAGCCATTTTTGCCCTTGCATGCCTCCAGCAGATATTAAACAAAAGTGAATACAGTCATTAAAATGTTGCTTCTTCTGATGAGCATCATGGACTTTATTATATGATACCCACTTTATTAGTACATAGCTCTATTTCCATGTCCTTCTTTTCTGGTTAAAGTAAACTATATCTGTTGTTTAAAAATTAGGAGTAAGGGGCCTGGAGTGAGTGGAGGGCCCAGAGTGAGCGCCACAGAGCGAGCAGGGCTGGAACAACAGGAAGAAGGGAAGGGGGGAAAATTAGGAGTAAGGCCCACGAGATGGCAAGCCTGGCAATCCATTTGAATTTGACCCATGAAGTGGAAGGAGGGAACTGATTGCAGAAAGTTGTTCTCTGACCTCAACACTCAGTTCCAAGCAGCTCAAACTAGCTCTATATAATAGCAGACCCAAGGAATCTGGCACCCTTTGCTGGCCTCCTAGGCAACAGCCACCTCTCCCTAATCTTAAAACATTAAGAATGGGAAGGAATTTTCCTGACTTGATATTTGTCAAGCACTACAACAAATAATAATAATATAGATGTCATCTCACTGACAAAGGACATGCTCTATCACTTCTATAGTGTAATGATAGAAGCTGTCATCAATTTTTAGGAAATCACCATAAAAGAACGGCATATAAAATTAGAAAACTTAAAAGGAAAAATGTAATTTCTGTTCCTTGCTGAAGGCATAATTGTTAACAGATAAAAATGCAACCAGTATAGTGGTGGACACCATTAATTCCAGCACTTGGGAAGCAGAAGCAGGTGGCTCTCTGTGAGTTTCAGTTCGAGTCCAGCCTGGTCTACATAGTGAGTTCTAGGACAGCCAGGGCTATATAGCGAGACATTGTCTCAGGAGGAAAAAAGAAAGAAAGAAAAAAAAAGCAAAAACAAACAAAAAACAAATTAAAAATTCTAATGAAACCAACATTCATATTTTAAAAACTAAGAGCATTCAGAAAGCTTGTTATATTTATGATCAACATTGATGAACATCCTGATCCTGTTGTTTCAAACTAGTAAATAAGAGGAAACAGAGTGTTCTCAAAATAACAAGATTTAACTGCTTCCAGGAGACAGCACAGAAAACAGTATAGAGGGCACAAGGTCCTCTTGCTCGCAGATAAGCACTGGGGGGAAAGGAATGTTAAACATACTAGGTTGTCTCCTCAGCAAGAACATGTTTACTCGTTTTCCACCCAGAAAGCTGTGTTTGGATGTAACTGATAACCTGGTGACCTGTGCTATCTAGAGGGATAGGTCACACCTGAATCACCCAGATTTTTATGGTTTTTGTCCCAGATTCTTCCCCTTTGACCTTTATCTTGAGCATTGTTTCTCAGCCAATAAAACCCTTCCTTATGGGAGATGTTTCTTGTACTTTACAATAGCCCGGGTAACCCCTGTACTATCTGTATAGGGCCAGGCTACTCTGCACTCCCACAGACTTTCGTGTTTATCTTAGTCGTTTCCCCTACACCCATATTTTGAGCATTGTTTCTGCATCAACAGAACCCATCTTTATTCAAGAGGTCACATGCACTCTGTAAAGTATTTCGATATAAAACTGTTTATGTTCAATTGAGATTTTGTTAATTATCATGAGGAAACATTTGGTTTCAAGGTTGTACTGTACTTAAATATGCCTAAAATGAACTAAACTGCCCAGTATCAGACTTTAGAAGTTTGAACCAGTACTGAGTAACTAAATCATGGTAAATTGGATTTCCTTCTTGCTTCATGTGGGTCGTTGCTCTGGCAATTTTGGTGTTTGCAGAGACCCCCACAAAACAGTATCTCAAAGAGCCTATTTTCATATGTAGTTTATTATTGCAGGGAAATATGGGCAGTAGGAACTGGAAGCATCTGATCATATGACATCCAAGTCAAGAACAAATGCATGCCCACTGCTCAGCTTGCTTTCTCGACTCCTAAAGGATTCTGAGGCAACCCCAGGGAATAGTGCCATGTACTTTTGGGTTAGGTCTTCCCATCTCAATTTAATGTAATTAAGGCAGTCCACCACAGATATGCTCCCAGGTTAATCTAATCTAGACAATCCTTTCTTGAGACTCGTCTCATTAGATTCTGTAGTATTTCAGGTTGACAATTAAACCATCCACCACACCATATTATTATGATTTTTTTGCCAACAAAGGAGTTAATAAACAATGTTAGATTGTTGATTGCAGGATACATTTAATTTATTGACAAAGGATTAATATATGAAGAATATACAAGAATACTCACAAAGTGTTTAGAAAAAAAATGAAGAATAGACATAAACAAGCAGGTCCCTGGAAGAGAAGCTTCCAAATATATAAGCAGATTTTCAAAATCACCAATACTCAGATATTGTGGTTCTCCATTTCACTAGTCAGGGCATCTTGCTCAAATTGTATCAGTTATCTCAATGTTTTTTTGCTCTTCCTCCTGCCCAATTCCCCTTCCCCCAGTTCAGCTCAAGGACAGAGCTTACTGAGTCACCTCTCCCTCTATCAAAGGCAAACTGTGGTGAAATGATTGATCACTCGGCCTCATTCACATTGAGGTAGCAGTGACTTGCATCACAGGTGACATTGCATTCCCCCAACCCATTCAACGAATCTGCAATGATGGCATTTCCAGTGCTGGCCCACAAGACGGGGGATGTTTTGTTGTACAGATGTAAGAAGAGGATAAGGGGACTTCCTGATTGTCGTACTAAAGTAAATGATGCACACTGTTGCTTCCTTTGGCTCTGCATGCTGAGAATTTTGGTTGCAGAAAAAGAGCAGCAGTCTTCTTAACACAGAGAATACTCTGGAAGTGGGTTTTGAAAGTTGGAGTTGGACTGGGAATAGTGTCTCATGCCTTTAATCCCAGCACTTAGGAGGCACACAAATCTCTCTGTGTTTGAGGCCAGCCTGTTTTACAGAGTGAGTTCCATGACAGCTAGGGCTACACAGATGGAGTGGAGGTAGGGACAAAACAAAGCAAAAACAAAACAAAACAAAAACAAAAAAACACCCCAAAAACCCAGGTTGATGTTGAGATTGAGCTTTTTTGTTTCCTTGAAGCAGCTATAAAATACTTAATAGGAAAGAGAAATTTCAACTAAAAACCTTTGTTTTTCTTTGCAGCAAAGTCCATATGTAAAGTCCTTTGAACATGAGCATCGTATATGAGAAGGGATTTTTTTCCTGGTTGTAACCTGGATGCCTAAGGCAGTCAAGATGAGTGGGGACAGCCTTGTGTCTTCTCTACAGTTCCTGTTCATGTTAGCAGGACTTTCTCTGCTGTCTTCAGCAGAGGCATATGGGTTCAACAAGTGCACACAGTATGAATTTGATATTCACCATGTGTTCTGCATTCGGAAGAAGATCACCAACTTGACAGAGGCCATTAGTGACATACCTAGATATACTACTCACCTCAACCTTACAAACAACCACATTCAAGTCCTTCCTCCTGGGAGCTTCATTAATCTGTCTGCTCTGGTGGACTTGAGACTAGAGTGGAACTCAATTTGGAAGATCGACAAAGGTGCCTTTAGGGGACTTGAAAATTTGACTCTGCTGAATTTAGTGGAAAATAAGATTTCAAGTGTGACTAACTTTTTCGAAGGCCTGTCCAACCTGGAGACCTTGCTTCTGAGCCACAATCAGATCACCCATGTTCACAAAGACGCCTTTACTCCTCTAGGCAAACTGAAATATTTGAGCCTATCTCGAAACAGCATTAGCAATTTTTCTGGTATTCTTGAAGCAGTCCAGCATCTTCCATGCCTGGAGCACCTTGATCTTACTAACAACAGCATCATGTACTTGGACCACAGCCCCAGGTCACTGGTTTCTTTGACCCACCTGAGTTTCCAGGGGAACAAACTAATAGAGTTAAACTTCTCTACTTTATCACTGCCCAACTTAACCACTCTAAGTGCTTCCCAGAATGGCCATGGACTCATTCAGAATGTGTATCTGGAAACTCTGCCCCAACTTAAAAGCTTGAATCTGAGTGGAACAATGGTGAAATTGGAGATGCTTTCAGCCAAACACCTGCAGAATTTAAGGGTTATGGATCTCAGTAACCGGGAGCTTAGACATGGCCACTTAAATATAAAAACTGTTTGTTACCTCCTCAGAAACCTACCCATGTTAGAGACACTGGTTTTTCAGAAGAATGCCACCAATGCAGAGGGCATTAAGCAGCTGGCAAAGTGTACCAGGCTCTTGGTCCTTGACCTGGGCCAAAATAGTGACTTGGTTCATCTCAATGACAGCGAGTTCAATTCTCTGCCCAGTCTCCAAAGACTGAATCTGAACAAGTGCCAGCTCTCTTTCATCAGCAACAGGACCTGGGGTTCCTTGCAGAACTTGACCATCCTAGATCTGAGCCATAACAAGTTTAAAAGCTTTCCAGATTTTGCGTTTTCCCCTTTGAAGCGCTTGGAGTTTCTCTCTCTTTCGAGAAACCCCATCACAGAACTCAATAATCTGGCCTTCAGTGGGCTATTTTCACTGAAGGAGCTCAACTTAGCTGCGTGTTGGATTGTAACAATTGACAGGTATTCCTTTACACCGTTTCCAAACTTAGAGGTCTTAGATCTTGGAGACAACAATATTCGGACTCTCAACCACAGAACCTTCCGACCTCTGAAAAATCTCCAGGCTTTGATTCTCTCCCACAACCGCCTGGAAATCATGGAGCCGAATGCATTTTCTGGACTCACTAACCTAAGTTACCTTGACCTGATGTACAATAGCTTGTCATATTTTCATAAACACCTTTTCTCAGGCCTTGAAAAGCTGCTGGTTTTGAAACTTGGTTTTAATAAGATCACGTATGAAACTACTAGGACCCTTCAGTATCCTCCATTTATGAAGCTCAAGTCTTTGAAACAGCTCAACCTAGAAGGACAAAAACATGGGATTCAGGTTGTTCCGAGCAACTTTTTCCAAGGGTTGAGTAGTTTGCAGGAGCTACTCTTAGGAAAAAACCCATCGGTATTCCTGGACCACTACCAATTTGACCCTCTGATTAATCTCACAAAGTTGGATATCTCAGGAACAAAAGATGGAGATCGAAGTCTCTATTTAAATGCTTCCTTATTCCGAAACCTCAAAAAGCTAAAGATCCTCCGCCTTGAAAATAACAACTTAGAGTCATTGGTTCCTGGCATGTTCTCCAGCTTACAGAGCCTCCAGGTCTTCTCTTTAAGATTCAACAACTTGAAGGTCATTAATCAAACTCATCTGGAGAATCTGAAATCATTGATGTTTTTTGATGTCTATGAGAACAAACTTCAGTGCACCTGTGACAATTTGTGGTTCAAGAACTGGTCAGTAAACACAGAGGAGGTCCACATCCCCTTCCTCCGGAGCTATCCTTGTCAGCAGCCAGACAGCCAGAGTTTGCTTATAGATTTTGATGATGCCATGTGTAATTTTGACTTAGGAAAGGTCTACTTCTTATGTTCCTTCAGTATGGTCGTCAGCACCATGGTCTTCGCTTGGTTCAGTGCCAAGATGACTGCATCTCTGTGGTATGGTTTGTACATATGTAGGGCCTGGTACCTCACTAAATGGCACAAAACAGAGAAGAAGTTCATATATGATGCATTTGTCTCTTTCTCAGCCACTGATGAGGCGTGGGTATACAAAGAGCTTGTTCCAGCCCTAGAAGAAGGCAGCCAGACCACCTTTAAACTGTGTCTTCACCAACGGGACTTTGAACCAGGCATTGACATTTTCGAGAACATTCAGAATGCTATTAACACAAGCAGGAAAACCTTGTGTGTAGTCAGTAACCACTACCTACACAGTGAATGGTGCCGGCTTGAAGTCCAGCTGGCTAGCATGAAGATGTTTTATGAGCACAAGGATGTCATTATCTTGATCTTCCTTGAAGAGATTCCAAACTATAAGCTGTCCAGCTACCACCGACTCAGGAAACTCATAAACAGACAGACGTTTATCACTTGGCCAGACAGTGCTCACCAGCAGCCACTCTTCTGGGCTCGCATCAGAAATGCATTGGGCAATGAGACTGTGGAGAAAGAAAATACACATCTAATTGTTGTCGAGTGACTGGAGTCTTACAATCTTAAATCCAGCTGCATAAACGTTGCCCCAAATAAGTGTAAGCTGTTTTGACTAAATAAGCTCTCTTCAGGGACAAACATGATTGTTTGGATAGTGTTCATTAGAAGAGTTTGGGAGACTGCTTGGAAAAGTTTCAGGAGTAGGGTCCCACTATTATGGGATTGGATATGCAGAAGGAATTCCTATTTTATTAAGGACTTGGAACCCCAGTCCTGAACTCTGGGGAACAGGAAGGTCTTCCTTCGCCTGTGTTCAGAGATCCTTGCTCACGTTGTTTCTCTAAATCAGTTGTGGTCACGGGAGACTGCACTTGTTGTGTATCCAAACTGCCGCAAGATTGAAACTTTCCATCTTGAAGGGAAACTTCCTAAGACAGGGGTTTACAGGGAGGGAGAACGACAGGATGTTCTGAGGGGAGATTGAAATATTCCACCCTGTGGGGAAGCTTGTTAAGACAGGAGGAGGTAAACAACTTAAAATAGATTCATGAAGCCCCTGAAACTGACCAGGGACTAGGCCCTTCCCCAAGTGTATATAAACAGTAAAGACTGCTGAGACCCTTGGCCAAGCCTAGCTACCTGGAAGAAGCAGAGAGCAGCCCCACTGCCTGAAAGAGTCTCAGACCAGAAGAGCTGCCTGGAAGAGGTTCAGACCAGCTGAACCACCAGGAAAGGACACTTTCCATCCTGTTGAGCTGCCTGCAGCCTGTACAGTGTGCTCCAGGTTCCCAGCTTTTGTGAGCTGTCTGTCACCCATACTGATGCAGCTGTCATTTCTGCTTCTGTAAGTAACCCCTCACCCATGTTCTTGTAAATAACCCCAATAAAATTCATTAGTTCACCAAGTTGGACTTTGATGGTATTCATATTTCGGTCTATTGTCAGTTTCCTATCTGGAATGAGTAGACATTTGTTCGTGTCTCCCCAGGAAGAGTGTCACATAACAACAGAAACAACAAAACAAAGATAATACAACAACAAAAATGAAATTAAAAATAAGTAACAGAAGGAAAGGAAAAGCAATTGTTTCCTGCACGACTCTGGTTTGTGACTGATGCACCAGGCACATAGCCATTGGAGTTTCAAACCTATCTTAAGATGTCTTGAGGGACTGGAGAGTTGGCTCAGCAGTTAAGAGCACTGATTGCTCTTCCAGAGGTTCTGAGTTCAATTTGCAGTAACCACATGGTAGGTTACAACCATCTATAATGAGATCAGATGCCCTCTTCTGTCTGGTGTGTCTGGTGACAGTGTTGTGTACTCACATACATGAAATAAATAAATCAAAAAAAAATTCTACAAAGATGTCTTGAGATGACGTTTCTATGAAGTCTGTTTTGCCCAAGTAGGCTGGGTGGTATCTTCTGCAACTCTTACTGCTCTGCTAATCCATCAAGCCCACTTCTCCACAAACTGATACATTCAATAGAAGCGCTCTCCAAGCTCTTGTGCTTTGAATTGGAGGAAAAATTGACTTATGGAATTTCATGCCAACATAAACGATAATGGAAATGTCACATGGATTCCAGTAAAAAGACCAGTTCATGTTGTTTCCAGTACCAGTACTATGACTTTGGACTGGTTTTCTGTTTTGAGGTTTCAGAACCCTTCTCAACTGAGTGTTCTTAAAGTTGAACGGGACTTGCCTTTGGTATTAAACACAGAGGCCACGAAGTCTTACCAGTGGCAGGTATTTTGTACAAAAGTGCTACAAATTCCTTTTGTATGTGACACCTCAGGAACCCAAGTCAGACCAGCTTACAGAGGACAGTGCTGTCTACTTTACACTGTTTTCCCAGAAAAAGCTTTCTCCTAAGTTGCTGACTTACTTCCCAGTTTCTCCCTTATCTACAACATTCTAGGAGCAGTTTGTTGAGGGAGAGACTTGAAGAAGACATTTTTTTTCCAACTGGGATAACAGGCATGTACTTCAATATGCCCCAGCCAAGCCCCTAACATAAATGGTATCATAATCAACCCCAGTCCTTTCTACTACTTACTCCAAAAATTGGTCCTTCTCTTCTTTGTTTTGAACAGAGTTCTTGTTATGTAGCTCAGACTGCCTTGGAACTCAAGATCTCATTATGGCCTCATAGTTTCTAGGGTTGCAGGCATGCATTGCCATATGCACCCGAGTTTCTACTATTTTTATACATAAAGAAAAAATTGGGGACAGTGTCCCATTTTTGAACCATGTTGATCACCAATAATGTACCCATTGTCCAAACTGGACCCTGGGAGCCTGAGACTCTGCAGCTTCTGGGTAATGATGAGCATTGTGATGTTGCTAAAGCCAGCCACACCCATTCCTTCCTGATCGCCTGTCATCTCTCTGGAGGTGGAGTAGCTCTTGAGTAATGGAAGGGACGTGCAAGTCCGTGTTCCTCTTCTGGCCTTGGGCAATCTTCACCTGTCTGGTTTATCTGGCCAATGCATGGCTGCTCTCTCCACCCCAGGGTTGCACTCCTTTCTGCACTCACTGCATGCCAGGCAGAAGAGAAGGATCCAAATAATCCCAATAGGCTTAAGAACAGATTGTTTTGGATTGGAAGAACATTGTTGTCTTCTCGTTCTTACTGATTCTTCTCAATCTTACTGATTCTTTCACAGCAGGGAAAACAAAACATAGACTAAGATCTAACATAACAAGGCACATATATCTTAATGCAACTAACTTATCTCACACAACATCCAAAAGACTAAGATCATTGGGTAACATGATGGTCAATGGCCTAAGAGTCCTTGAAACTATGTAACATGAGAGTTTCAGTTCCGGGAAGATAGCTGAGAGCTAGTAGGAAAGTACACTTGGGTGCACAGGGGTCGAGTCTTTCTTGACAGAAAAGGTAAATAGTTAACTACAAGAGCTGACTTCCTTTTGGAGAGCTTTTGAAATAGGCATTTTCTAAGAAACTGAATGAACGGTATGTTTGTGCTTGTGCTGGAGAGATTGGAAGACCCTGTGTAAACTGGAAATGTTGCTGAGCATGGTGGCACGTGCCTTTAATCTCAACACTCTGGAAGCAGAGACCGGCATATTTTTGAGTTCAAGGCCAGGCTGGAATACATAGTGAGCTTAAGGTTTTTCAGAATTTCAAGATTAGAGATCACAAAGCATCCAACCAAGCATAAGGTCCTTCGAGGTTTGGGGCCTTGTGTGAGAACATCAGTTATGTGTTCATGAAGGTGGTCTTCCTTGCTAAAATGAGCTAGAAGAATATCAGCTTTGCCTCCACAAGTCAGTCTCTAGTGAGAAAACCAGTGGGCATATGCCCAAATAATCTATGAATCACTTCAATCAAGGGGTGGACACTTGCTGCAACAAAATGATCCTGCAACTTTGAAGCAATCTGAGAAGTGAACTGTGGCTGGTATTTAAAAAGAAGTAGGGGCTGGAGAAATGGCAGGGGTTTGGTTTCCAGAAGCCACATGGTGGCTCACAGCTATCTATAACTTCAGTTTCAGGGAATCTGGCCTCCTCTTCTGGCCTCTGAGGGCATTGCACTCACATGATATACAGACATACATTCAGGTAAAACCCACACACATAAAATAAAAATAAATAGTCTTAATCAATAAAAAGAAATACGAGGGCAATCCAAATGGCTTAGCAGGCAAAAGCATTTTCCTCAAAAATGCGATGACTTGTGTTTGATTCTTGGAGCTCACATAAAAATGTAAGGAGAGAACAGACTCTATAATGTCTCTCTCTGTCTCTGTGTTTCATCCACGTACAATAATGTTGAAGACGATGATGAATTTAATGAACAAAGTACTGTTTGTTGCCATCAATTATAAAATGTGCTGTTGTCATTCTTGTTTAGGGCTTGGAATGGGTGGTACTGTAGCTCAAGGCATACTTGTTAACTCCACAGGGGCTTGTATTATGTATTCTTATATGTTAAATATTATCTAGCTAGCCAGGACACAGGGAAAATTCATTTCCTAGAATAAATTACTAGAGCTCCAAGCACTTTTTAATTTTTAATGAAAGCATTGAGCTCTACTTTAAAAAACAGATTTGAAAATTATTATATAATTTCTCTTTAAACAAATCTGAAGTAGCAAGGGTTAAATCATAATTAAAAAAACTGTAAAAATAAACACCCTTAGTCCCAAACGGAATAAGAACTCCACATAAAGACCAACAGAGTTAATTAACCTGGACTCTTGGGGGATCCCAGACACTGGAACACCAACCAAAGAGCATTCATGGGTTGGACCTAGTGTCCCCCACATATATAGCAGATGTGAGCTTCATCTTCATGTGGGTCCCCCATTAACTGGAGTGGGGGCTATCTCTGACTTGGACTCTGTTGCCTGCTGGTGGATCCCATTCCCCTAACTGGCCTCAGTGGGAAAGAATGTGCCTAGTCCTGTAGAGGCTTGATGTAGGATACCTGGTGTGTGGGGGAGGGTGTCTCCACCCTCTCAGAGGAGAAAAGGAGGGGAAATAGGAGAGGGACTGTGTGAGGGGGGACCAGGAAGGGAGGTAACCATTGTGATGTACAGTGATTAAGTAAATTAATTAATGGAAAAACATTCTCCTGCTACTAAAGATAGACATATATTAAGCTTTAATTTATTTTGAAGAACTGAAATGTTTTTCCCTATGAGCACTGAAAGGAGGAGCAGGTAGAGACTTCTCCATTGGGAAATGAATCTGCAGCCTACCTGAATGGCTTTCAAGCTTTTCCAAACCTCAGTTTCATGCCAGTTTTGCATTTGTTTAAAGTGGGTAATGTTTCTGCATCTTCATTGATTACTTCTTGTTGTATGATAGGTACCAGAGAAGACTCCTTGGACATGGGTTTAAGCCAATAGATGCTCTTTATTAACCACCCAGCAACTACCCTGGGTATTCAGGATCCCAGTGTAGTACCAAGCCTTTCTCACAGTGAACTTTTAAGCACACACACACAAAACATATTTTGGGTTTATGTATAAGAACAGCTAGCCAGGGGCTGGAGAGATGGCTCAGTGGTTAAGAGCACTGACTGCTTTTCCAGAGGTCCTGAGTTCAATTTGCAGCAACCACGTGGTGGCTCACAACCATCTGTAATGGGGACCGATGCCTTCTTCTGGTGTGTTTGGTGTATTCATATAAATAAGTAAATAAATAAATAAATATTTAAAAACCAAAAATAGCTAGCCAGAAGCAGAAGAGTAGAAGTTAAAAGGTAAGGTTAGTACATTTAGAGACTTTCCCATAGCTATAAACTTTGATGGATCTTTTTTAAGGTCTTTGTTTGGTTTTATCAGGTGGTGCTATCTAAGTACAGAATTTTATAAGCTTGAACGTACTTCCACCATGAAGTCAGCTGTGCTAAGGTCTGGAGGCCTACTAAAGTCTGGGGCTCTGTTACAGTATTTTCTTGTAACCATACCTACTCTATTAATAATAATATTGATAATGGCTTAAAATATGGAGCCAGGCCTATGATCAGGAGGATCATGGATTTGAAGCAAGCATAATGTTATATAGGGAAACCCTGTTTCAACCAAACCAAACCAAACCAAACCAAACCAAACCAAACCAAACCAAACCAAACTAAACCAAAATAAAATAAACCAAAATAAACCAAACCAAACAAAAGACACAGAGTCAACATGATTGTTTTCTATTCACACTGTTCCACAAACTCAAACAAAGCATGAATGTGTCTGCCCCGCCTCAAGCATTTCACAAATAAAGAATTTTAGGCCTACTGAACATGAATCCACCTTCTGAACCTGAATCTGCCGGTCAGCAAAAGTCCCAGGTGATTCTTAACACAGGTAAGTTTGAGATGGCCAGTTAAACAGTTACCCTTTCAAGTTCTCCTATCTTCAAAAATTAACTCCCCTTAAGTGATGCAGTGGTTAACACGTAATCATTGCATATTCTTTGGATTTCTCTTAGTGTAATATCTCTTAAAAAATAATAGTCCTGGTGCCACCAGATCCTGGTGCCATGGATCTGTAGGAAAAGGCACTTGCCAAGAAAGCTTGATCTCAGGAATCCATATAAAAATGCAAGGAGAGAATGGACTCCACAAATGTATGAAGCTCCTCCCCATCTCTCACACACACACTCATGTACACACATGTACACACAATTATTAATTTAAAAAACAAGCAATAATGGGATTTTGCTTTTGTAAATTTTATTAATATTTTACAAACACTTCCCTTCCTATGGTCATCTTTAGGTTTTTTGCATTTTAATCATTCTACCAATAAATATGAAGTTAGGGCAATAATGGTTTTATATAAGTGTGTGTGTGTGTGTGTGTGTGTATCATGACTTGAGAGTGTGTGGCAGTCACAACATAACTTCTGGGAGCTGGCTCTCTCCTTCTACTATGTGGTGTGGGTCCCAGGGATCAAACTCAGATTGTCAGGCTTGAAAGTAAGCCTCATTATTCAGTGAGACATTTTTCAGGTCCATGTATTGTTTTATTTTCAAAGATTGCTATTTATAAACCTAAGAATAACATAGGAACACTGAAATTAAAATAAATTATGATTGTTAGAGATATATTACAGTGATAATATAAATGGAATTTAGTGAAGATAAATATTTGTGTGTCAAAACACATAATGGTTCATCGAATCCTAGAAGGGCTCTTTATCCTTGGGCAAATTTAATTGTTTGTCTAAAGTAATGTTCATTCTCATTGTCAAAGTACTACAATAGAGGATCTGCAAGCTACATGTATCTTTGAGCTCATGCATCCACGGCTGGCCTTGAATTTATTATATAGCTGAGGATAAACTTGAACTACTGATCCTCCGGCCTGCAGTTCACCAGTGCTGGGTTGATAGACATGTACTATTGTGGAAAACTGCTAATTAAGGTTGAGGTCTACCATTGTCCAGATAGCCTTCTGGGCTCAGTGCAAAATGGAGGATTCCCATTACTAGCATGACTTCCCCTTTTCTGACCTTAACAACACACACACACACACACACACACACACACACACACACACAACCTGCAGAATGTCACATAGCCTTAGATGATAGGTTCAACTTCCTTTCTCTTGGTAAGAACCCATTCAGCTAGCACCTGAGATTCCTGGAAGGCTTCTCTATGCTAATAAGGCATCTCAGTACTTTAGCCTTCAGCCAATGATATTTGCCCATCCTGGATGTTCCTAACCCCTTAACCTAAAACTTATATAATCCTTGAATCACCACCAAATAAAGTTGCTCTGTCTTCCCATAGCTGGTCCTTGTGTGTGGTCATTACTGTACTTACAGGACTTCAGAATCTCCTGACCATAGAGCCAACAGGTTCTGCTCCATTCACCCTCATAGACCAATACTGACTGATGATGCCGGGTCAGGGAGGATCACATGCTATTACATTGTTTTATGCAGTACTAGAGATCAAAATTAGGGCTTTATGCTACCAACTGGACTACATATCCAGCCATACATTATGTATTTTATATAAAACTGAGCAATTTAACTTGAGCGTTCTACAATTAGCTCAATAAAAATGGCCTGTTAGCTCAGGAAATATACAATAAGGTTTCTAGATGTGTCTGGATCTTGGCTTCTGTGCAGATCTGTCTGTAAACCAGGAGAGTTACATTGACTGAATAATGGTTTAATGCAATCACTTGATTTTACTATGTACTTTACCTTCAGGGTACATTTTAAGACTATTACTGGTGGCTAATGGTAAGTACATCACAGATGAAGTTTGCCAGGGGCTCTTTCCATATTAAATCATTAAATATAGTGACATGGTAAGTACATCACAGATGAACGTTGCCAGGGGCTGTTTCCATATTAAATCATTAAGTATACTGATGTGAACAAGAGCCTGTTATGGTTTGGATTTTAAATGTACCCCACCAAACTTCCCAAATCCTAAGTAAAGACCTGTTTGCTAGATTGTGGCACTTATGGGTGGTGTTAGAAGCTTTAGGATGTAGGCCTAGTGGAAGGTTAAATAAGTGGGGGCAAGCTGTGAGGTTTGCAACCTAGACCCCTTCTCCTCTGTCTCTAAGGTTTGAGATGTTGCTCCACGGTGCTCCCCACCAGGCTGTTCTGCCTCATCACAGGCCCAAAGCCACTGGAATCAAGCAACAAGGGATCGAAGCTTCTGAAATCATGGGTCAATCTTTTCTTCTTTAAGATGCTTTTCCTCAGGAAGTTTGTCACTGCAATAAAAGGTTCATTGACTTAAGGTCTAACTAGGGAACATCCTCAAATCACATGCTAACAAGTATGTAGTAAAAAGCAATGACTTTAAGCACAGCACCAGGTTCTGGGTGGATGTCATGGTTTGCTAACCTTTTTCATAAAAGTTGCAATCTAATTAAAAAAAACAAAATATATATTTGATGGTTAATAGTGGCTGTCAACTTGATAGATTTAGAATCACCTAGGAGACAGACTCCTAGGCTTGTCTGGGAAGATGTTTGTAGTTGGGGTCCATTGTGGTGGGAATGGGATGGTGTCTAGGTTGCATACAAAAGAGAAAGCAAGCTGAGCAGAAGCACTGATTTCCTTCTGCTCCCTGACTGCTGGTGCAGCTTTGCACTCTCGCCACCATGCCTTTTCCACTATAATGGACTCTACTCAAACTGTGAGCCAAAATAGATCCTTAAGCTGCCTTTGCCAGGTAGATTATCAAGGCGATGATTGCAGTAATTAATACATTTCTGTATAAATCGATAATTACAATGCCACGTGACACATGGTTCAAGGACCAAATCAATGATACACTATGTGCTAAATCAAAGAAAAGAAAGATGGCCAGAAGCCAAATCCTTTACATTAGCACAGAAATTGATACCCAGATGACCAGGACTTGGGGCTTGGATTTTCTTCTCTGTAACTAATTCTGATACTAAACTTCTCTAAAACTGCATGTGTCCCATCTATGAAACTGGTATTATTGAAACAGCATCTTCCAAAACGTTGTAAGGATTAACTGAACTAATACATAGCAGGGATCAGCAGCACTCCTGACTGAGAAACACTAGCTAAGAAACCCATCTTCTTCATGACAGAAGGAGCTGGAGTGGAGGGAGCACTGTGTGTGTGATGTTAGTGTTATTAAAGAGAAATCACTATAAATACAGTGGTGACCAGATTAGTCTGTCTTGTTATTTGCTAAGTCCATTTCTAAAGACAAACCTGGAGCATCTTCTCCATAGACCACAGTATTTGATTATTTATTTATTACTATACTGGACATAAAACCTAGGGCCTCAGTCTACCACTGGGTTACATCCACAGCTCTCTTCTGACTTTTCTTTTTGAGACAGGTTCTCACTAAATTCCTCATGCTTGCCTTGAACCCCCTCTTCATTCCAGACAGGCCTTGAACTCAATGGAGTCATCCAGCTTCAGCCTCCTAAGTAGCTGGGATTGCAGGCATGTACCAACAGATCCAGATCAAAGGCTGCAATTTTCCAGCATCGAAAGCTTTGTAAATACTAACAGATCTTCAGCAGGGCATGGTGGCATATACCTGCAGTCCTAAATACTTGAGATGCTTGAGACAGGAAGATTAAGCTCTCAGTCAGCCTGGGCAACACAGCTGGCCTTGGCTACATTTCAGACATCCTTTTTAGCCCTTGAAATGCCAAGTCTAGGGATTGGGACTGTAGTTTAGCTAGAAGAATGCTGTTTTAACAGGGATGGAATCCTGGGTTTAAACCTCAGTATAACACAAACTGGGTGTGGTTGTGTTTGTATCTGCAATCTCAGCATTCAGTAGGTAGAATCAGATGGCTTTGGAGTTGAAGGTTAGCCTTGGCTACACAATGAGTTCTAGACTAGCGGAGGACACATGAGATGCTGTTATAAAAGGAGAAAGGAGGGAAGAGAGGGAGGGAGAAGGAGAAATGTCCAATCTAATTTCTGAAATCTAAATTTTCTGCAGCCTGAAGATGTGCAAGGGCCATACATGCTACTTTAGGGAAGAAGGTTCTGATTTTATGGATATGAAGGATGAAAATAAGCTATTTAACGGGGAAGAGGGATCTGGGTAGAGCGATGTACACTTGCAATCCTAGGACTTGGAAAATGGAGGCAAGAACCGGCAGTTCCAGGCCATCCTCAGCTACATAGTGAGTTAGAGGGCAGCTTGGGACACAGGAGATCTTGCCTCAAAAGAAAATAAAATTCAGGGAGACTATGAACTAGGAGGTTCCTCTTCATTTCCTGTATAGCACCTCCACCTGCTGGTCATCTGAGGAAACCAGCCAACCGATGCTGGAGCACGCACAGCATAGAAACCTCCATAGAGCCCCATTGTTCTTTCCTAATGAGCCGCCTAAGCACTTACTCCACCGTTAGCAGATTAAGCAGGTTACAACACAGTGTATCAATTTCTTGTGTCCACTATAACAAATTACTACAAACGCGGTGGCTTAAGGCAACAGAAATGTATTCTTCACAGTCCTAGAGGCCAGACATCAGAGAGAGAGAGAGAGAGAGAGAGAGAGAGAGAGAGAGAGAGAGAGAGAGAGAGAGATTGCATGTGTGCTTGAGCCAGAGGCCCACGTTAATGTCTTCCTTGATAGTTCTCCCCCTCAAGTGTTGATGGGCCTTTGAGACATTGACCTTGGAGCTCGTTGCTTTGGCTAGATTGGCTGGCTAGCAAGTCCCAGGAATCATTCTGTTTCTGCCTCCCCAGAGCTGAGATTATATGTTCTGGTTGCCACATACGGCTGTGGATGCTGGAGATTAAACCTAGGTCCTCGACTTTGAAGAACAAGCGTTTTACTCGCTGAGCTATCTCCCTAGCCTCGTTCACGCCATTTTTATTACTCTTTAGCTTATTAATAATTAATATATAGGATGTACCAGTATACTGTAAGTTGAAAAATGATCAAGTTAGAAAATAATGTTATGGAAACTCCTCTGTTCCTATATGTACATTTATGTGTCTAGACATGAACTTGCAATTTTATGAAGGCACGCTCTAGAATATCAACAGTGATAATTATTGAGTGGTGAAACTCTGATTGGCTATCTATCTATCTATCTATCTATCTATCTATTTACAATTTTCCACTAATGTATATAATGTCTGAGAGAGAGACAGAGAGACAGAGAGACAGAGACAATGATACAGAGACACAGAAAGGGAGAGATGTGTGGGGGGGAATGGGCCGAGAAAGACAGAGGCACAGAAAAGGAGAGATACAAAGTTAATAACTAATTTTTAGGAGTTCCTAAGGAGGGATCTGGGAAAGTAACTCTGTAAGTATGAGTGCTTGCTCTGTAAGCTTGACAACCTGAGTTAAAACCCCAGTAGCCACAGTTAAAGCAAGCATATGTATATGCCTATAGTTCCAACCCTGGGGGCCATAAACACAAGTATTCCAAGAACTCGCTCACGAGCCTGCCAGCTGAGCCTAACTTATCCCATCGAATAAGGGATGATATCAGAAGGCAATAAAGGCAAACAGCAATAAAAGAAGACACTCAGCTTCTTGCTATAGCCTTTGCATGCACCTGCACACTAACATGCATGCAGCACACACATACACACAACACAAAAGAAGAAAATAAAGTCTCTAAAGAACTGTTTGCGGTGGTACCTGTAATTTCATCTGTAATTGGAAAGTACAGGTGAAAAGATCAAGTTCATTCTTCTTTAAATAACAAGTGGATGGCTGGAAGTGCATGCTGTCAAGAACATGATATAGCTGTCTCCTTAGAGGTCTGCCAAAGACTAACACATTCAGAGGACGATGCTCACAGCTAACCACTGATATGATCAAGGGTTTCCCAATGGAGAAGTTAGAGAGAAGACTGAAGGAGCAGAAAGAGTTTGTGACTTCAGGAGGAAAGCAACAATACCAAACAACCAGAGCCCTCCAGGGTCTAAACCACCAGCCTGGGAGCACATAGGGAAGGACCCATGACTCCAGCAGTATATGTAGGGGAGGATGGCCTTGTCAGGCATAGGTGGGAGAGGAGTTTCTTGGTCCCATAAAAAACGAACACAGAGTGTGTGGGGGGGAATCTAAGGGTGGGGAGGGGGTGGGGGGGTAGGTGTAGGCACTGCCTCATAGAAGCATGAGGAAGGGGGATGGGAAAGGAGGTTTCTGGGTGGTGGGAGGAAGTGGGGTAAGGGGATAAAATCTGAAACGTAAATGTAATACCCAATTTTTTAAAAAAGATGAAAAAGGGGGGGTGAAGGAGAAAAAAGAGAAAAAAAGAAAGAAAAAATAGGAGATTTAATAACAAAGGGAAGGATTTAGAAATTTAGGAGGCAATTTATGTTAATGGAAACAGCATCATAGTAGCTGGAAAATCACACCCTCATAGAAGCACAAGGAGGGGGGATGGGATAAGGGGTTCCTGGGTGGTTGGGGGAATGGAATAAGGGGATAAAATTTGAAATGTAAATATTACAACCAATTTTTAAAAAGGGGAAAAAAAAAGAAAAGTTGCTAGAACCAACATCTTTTTAAAAATGTCAACCCTCTAGGAAAAAAAAATTTTTTTCTTTATGCTAAAAGTTGTTCTGAGAATTGTATATTGCAGAATACACAGCCTTGATATATCTACTCATCAAGCATACTGAGCAGACCTGCCCAAACCTCCGATGTCCTGGAATTCCATCTGGATGCAGTGAAAACACAGCGTCAGAGGCCTATCAATTTACTCTTCCCCCCACCCCTCTTCTAATATCTCAGTGCCCATAATCAGCTTGAAGAAGTTAAAGAAGAGTCAGCGCCCCTATTCTCTGGGCTTGGGGACTGAGGTGGTAAATATTGGTCTGTCTTTCTAGGGAAAAGTAGTGGTTTTGTTGGAACAGGGAGGATTAGCTAGGACTCATTGCATAGCCATAACCTATTGATAAAAATCTGTATAATTAATATCAAGATGAAGGTATAATTTCTTAAATGGTACAAAATTTACTTTGAATTCAAATATAAGGTTTTCATTGGTATGAGCTTCTTATTGATATAAAAGTGAGATTAATATTGATATTCTCATGGGCATTGTGCCTGTATAACACATTTAGGAATACAAGGCTTAGACCCAGTCCTTCTTTAACCTTTTTAACTGATTTGAGATGGTTAACCTATGAGTTAAGGGCCTATAGTAAATTCATGGCTTTGAGTTTATTGTTAGGGTGTTTCCCATATTTTATTTAGAAATAGCTGAGAGGAGTGAACAGACAACAGTCCAGGTTACCTTACATAGATAGTTGGTTTTCAAAACATCAGAAGTCCATAGAATTGACGTTACAAATATTTCTACATTAATGTTCATTTTGATTAGAGACCTGTCTGCTCCTGACAGCTTCCTGTCATGGATTCTAAGAAGAAATTGAGCATCCTTGGAGTTACTCCAGTTGTGTGGTGACAGCCACTAGGCAAGAATTGCCTCTTCCCATCTACAGACAAATTACTGTCCAGAAAAGGACACACTTGCAGAACAGTCGACTGATTATATCTGCCTAGACAGAGTAATCAGCCCTTAATAATTCTGCATCACTAATGTCTGTCAGATGATTCTCGGCCAGAAGGCTGAAGATTTGATGCTCCAACGTTCGGTAGTATAGGGGCTTTCCAGGTGTTCAGCGGTCTCTATAAATTGGCTAAGTTTTAGAAGCTATGCTTTGTCCTTCCCATAATTTCAGTTAACTCAGTCATTCTGGATTTCTGATGGGGTTGAAGACCTATAGTCTCATAGCCAATCCTGGCTATTTACTTTGAGAGAACAGATCTGAGTGGATGGTTTTCAGCTGACATTCATTCTAAAGCCAAGAAAAAAGCCAGGTTCAAAACTAAGTGCTTTAGTTAGGACAGATGATGGAGGTTCTGGTTAGTCAACAAAATGATGGACTGGGTATTAGGACTATCTTGTACCTCACCGGTACAATTAGGAATAACTATGCTCTAATTGCATTTTGAGAGAAAAGTTTTATTTTAACAGGAAGGGTGAAGCTAGGTGATGAGAGAGAGAAAGAGGGGGGAGACAGGGAGGCAGATGTTCAGGTGTCTCCACCAGTCAAAGATAGTTTATATATCTAGGTTGGGTATTGGGTACACTTCTGATTGAGCATTACCAAACTTATAAAGCCTTTGATTAACATTTTTAAAAAAATGTATAAAAGCAAAAAGGAGGAGGGGGAATGGGATAGGGGTTTTCTAGGGAGGGGAAATGGGGAAAGGGGATGACATCTGAAATGTACATAAAATATAAAATAAATAAAAAAAGAAATTCATCTTCACTCCATTAGTCTACTACTGGCCCATTGCTCTGTCTTCTCTTGGTATAGTCTTTTCCCTTTCACCATCCCCCGTGTGTGTGTGTGTGTGTGTGTGTGTGTGTGTGTGTGTGTGTGATGTATGTGGTATCTTTTTCAAAGTTAGTTCAGCAGGGTCTTATTAGAGATAAGACAGATTCTGCAACAAAAACTCAGATCTTACACCAGGAGTTTAAAGGTAGAAGTCTGTGTCTCTGTCATGTTAGCAGTATGAGTGAGTGGCCTCAGGACTGGTTGAGAAGTCCAAGATGGGTGCAATAGCTTTTGCTATCTTCCAGCCAGCAGGAGAGAATACAGGGCAGAAGAAAGCATGAGTTTTATTTTCAAGGTCACACTGTGGAACAATCTCACAAGGAAGTCTAGGACTTGATCACATGCACACTTGAAGCTGCAAGAGAAAGAAGCAAATATAGTCTCTTGTTAGACAACGACAACCTGACTAAAAGCTAGGTGTTCTGCACCTTAGTAAAGAAGATAAAATGTTCTCTGGTATGATGGTGGTGCTAAGGGTATCAATAAAGGACCCAGGCATTGTAATCTAAACAATGGCATAAACCCCCTCTTCAGGAATTTGCAGTGGACAACTGTGGTGGTTTTAGTGAAAATGGCTCCCATTGGCTTACAGAGAGTGACCCAATTAGATGATGTGATCTTGTTGGAGGAAGTGTATCACAGGGCAGGTGGGCTTTGTGGTTTCAGATGCTCAAGCCAGATCTAGTCTCATTCTCTCCCTCCTTCCCTCCTTCCCTCTGTCTTTCTTTCCCTGGCTCCCTCCCTCCTTCCCTCCTTCCCCACCTCTCTCTCTCTCTCTCTCTCTCTCTCTCTCTCTCTCTCTCTCTCTCTCTCTCTCCTTTCTGCTGTGTTTAGTTAGATTTGGATATAGAACTCTAGAGCTCTCAGCTACCTCTCCAGCTCCATGTCTGCCTGCATGCTGCCATGTTTCCTGCCGTGATAATTGTGGACTAAACCAATTAATTTTTTTCCTTTATAAGAGTTGCAGTGGTCACAATGTCTCTTCACAGTAATAAAACCCTAGCTAGGGGGTAGGGAGATGCCTCAGCAGTTAAGAGCACCAGCTGCTCTTCCAGCAATCCTGAGTTCAATTCTTAGCTCACAATCCCAGCTCACAATCATCTCTGATGACCCCTTCTGACACACAGGTGTACATGAAAACAGAGCACTTCACATACATAAAAAAATTAAATCAATCAAACAAACAACACCCTAGCTAAGACCACAACTGATGTTGGGGCATCCCAGGTTCATGCAGGCTTTGACTTTTTGCCTTTCCCAGTTGAGCGTTCCCTGTGCTCAGTGTTATTTATTGTTTACTGGAGTTCTTGAATACTCTTTTCTCTTGACCTCTTCCTGTCTGTGCTGCTGATGTATGCATTTTCTGTTGCTTCTTTTCTCATTGCTCACACGTCCTTGGAGACAGCAATCTATTTCCAGGACAACTCTTGGGGCTTGTTAATAAATTAACTGGTGAAAAGATGCCTCCCAGGGAACAAAAGCCAGAGCCTTTTTTTAACCTCTGAACTTTCTATCTCCCTTCCCTTGCTGCCTCACTTAAATCTGATGAAGGAAGAAGGGCAGGTTAAAAGGTCTAAGTGGTGTTTTTGGCTCAGGCTCTTTGTGAAAGGGGACCTGAGTTGCAGGCACCGATAAAGGATAGCCATAAAGCCTAAAAGACAGGCAGGATACTAATGCCACATGATTTGTTACCGAAACCAGAATACTTCAAAGAGTTTAGGGCACTGAAATGATTCCCTATGTCAGAGAATTTTTACCTATTGGCTGAAATATTGATTTTATTATATGAGTAGGTTTATAAAAGAGTTCTATTAAAAACTAACTTCCAAAATAAAATCATTCAGAATGATAGAGTTTAAGGTCAGTCTGAGCTACATGGCAAAGCCAACAAAGAAAGAAGTTTTTTCTAAAAATAAACAATATATATTATATATTAATGAATATAAGAGAAAATCCCTTATTTATATTGCTTATTTGAACATTAAATATAACATAAGCAGAATTTTATTTCTTTTTTTAAAAAAATTACGTATTTATTTTGTGTGTATTAGTACACTATAGCTGTCTTCAGACACACCACAAGAGGGCATCAGACCCCATTACAGATGGTTGTGAGCAACCATGTGGTTGCTAGGAATTGAATTCAGGACCTCTGGAAGAGCAGTCAATGCTCTTAACCACAGAGCAATCTATCCAGCCCAAATAGAGTAATTTCTTGATAATGTCTTCAATTTCACATTACTAGTATTTTTCTAAAAATGTGGTTTTATAATATGATCTTACTGTTTTTAATTTTTTTCATGGTATTTCCCATGATCTGTTTTATTACAACTATGTTTTATGCTTAAAATGTGAAATTATAGACAGTTTCAACTAAAAAAGGACCAGCAAAACCTGTCAAATAAGGAATACTCTCAATACTATATTTTAGTAGAAATATGGAAGATTTCCACTTAACTATTTTACAAGTTCTATCATTTGTGAATTGAAGTTCCCAGACAAAAGGGCACATTTATGTTAAAGGTGCTGTAGCATCAGTTGATAAAGCTTCCACAAATGTGGAGTGTTGGAATGCTGTAGATTTAGGAACAAATCTTAGATGGCTTCTTAAGAGCCATTTTTAAGAGCCCATCATTGTGTCTTATCTAATGTCCTTTCAACTATCAGGTAAACTTTTTGTATGTATTAACAGATATTCATAGACCACTTTGGCTCAGAATAAATGGCCCTTAGAGGTGAGAATGGAGTCTTCACTGATACTTCCTGCCTCAACTATGAGGAGTTCTCCTGAACTAATATTTTTACCAGACAAAAATTTTCAAATATGCCTTCTCCCCTTTTCACACTCTTGCCAGATTTGTTTGGTTATCTATTTATTTACTTTGTTCGTGTGTCTGTGGAGGTCAGAGGCCTTGTGGGGGTTGCTTTTCTCCTTCTACCATGTAGGTCAGGAAATTAAAGTCAGTCACAAGGCTTCGGAGCAGATACTTTTTATGGAATAAAACACCAATGTACCTAATTTAAAAATGCAATTCCTATTAAAAAATTTTCACTGAGAGTTTTTAAAGTAGTAAAAAAATTGAAAATCAAACACATCATCAGAATTTCAAATCTGCTGATTTTCCCTTTACTGGAAAAAATGGAGATAAAAAACTTCATGGCAAGAAACCTCTTCATTAGTCTCTGCCATTCATTTAACAGTATTATAACTTCTAGACAAGATGAAACAAAAGCCAGGGAATCTGCATTTATAGATTTAGCTGTGGAGTAAGTTTTCAGAAGTCTTTTCCTGAGAGGATGGTCCTCTGGACCCTGAGCTCCAGGCTGTTCTCCTTGCCAGCAGAGACTGGTTGAAGATGCTGTTTTCTAAGGCCTGTGTTACACTGCTGCAGTGTGGAGACTTGTTTCCCTTCCAGTCTTCCTCATTCTTTCTGTGAGTATATATGCTAACATTGAGTGTCACGCGCTTGTATTAGTTTTTTATTTCTGTGAAACAAAGTTAACAGCTTAAAGTAATACATATTTACAACCTCTAGTTTCTATAGGTCAGGAGTCCTGGGGTACATCTTGGCTAGATAACCCACCCTTGTGTCACTAAGGGTATATTCTAGTTATCAACTAGGGAGTAGTCTCATCAGAGGTTCAAATAAGGAGAGAGCTACTGGAAGACTAAGGTCTATAGTTTTGTACTGGCTAGTCACCAGGGTGTTGATCTTACATCTTAGGGTCTCCCCATTCTTCCTTGTTATATGGCCCTCTTAATAGACTCTTTCACAAAATGGTGATTTACTTCAGAGCCATCAAAGTGTTAGTTGTCATCAGACATCCGACAGCAGCAAACAGACCACTCCAGACCACATGGTTCCAAAGGGGGGAGGTTTATTCAGGAGATAAGGCAAAGGTGGGGGGAAGAAGATGGAAGAAGAAGAGAGAAGAGGAAGAAGAGAAGTAGAGGCCGGCCATGACCACGTGGAGAGAGAGGAAGAGAAGGGGGGAAGGGGACAGAGAGGCAAGAGGGTAGGAGGGTAAGAGATTAAGAGTAAGAGATTAAGAGAGAGAGGAGGGGGCAAGCAGCCCCTATTATAGTGGACCAGGCCTACCTGGCTGTTGCTAGGTAACTGTGGGGAGGAGCATACCTGGCTGTTGCCAGGTAACTGTGGGGAGGAGCATACCTGGCTGTTGCCAGGTAACTGTGGAGGTGGAGTTTAGACAGAATACCAACAGGTTCCCTAGTGAATACTAACAAGATGGAGTTCTAGAGCTTTGTGGCAATCCAATCACTGAAATGCTATTCCATTGCTTTTGATATTTGCTGTTGTGTACAAGAAACCAATAGATTCATCTCACACGTAAGGGGTGAAAATTATACAAACATGTGGATGGTAGAGTGAAGAGATTACAGAAGCCATCTTAGAATTCTTCCTAGAGTTCTTTGGAAAGAATAGCTGAAATTTGTATGGCAGTAGATTGTTGGGAGATTCTTCTAGTAATGAAATTTGTAAAGGAGTAAAGAAATAAGTACAGAGAGGAAAAGTTACCATGAGGAGGGTATTCAGCCAGTCCTATAGAAAATTCTGAACCACATGTGGTGTTTTTATTTATTGGCAGAAGTACCTTGGTGGGTTGGGGCCAAGGTGTGCTGCAAAGAGATCACACCACCCAACAGATCTCAGGAGAGAGATTTATTGAGGGAGGGGGAGTAAAAGGAAGACACAAAGTGAGGACGAGAAAGGCAAGCAGGCAGGCAGGCAGGCAGGCAAAGAGACTTTTGGACAGACAGAAAGAAGAAGAGCCATCTGGGATGGTAGGGAGCTTTTAAAGAGTTGGTGGGTGGTGATGACATACCCTCTGGTATACTGAGTCCCTGAGGGCAGGCTGGTGGAGGACCTGATTTCTAACATGTGGGCATTTAGAAATGGCCTGGAAATGAAACACACAGGCTAGGCCTTTGTGACTCTAATAAACAATTGCAGTTTGGTAGCTGCTCCTGGGAATGAGGGTACAACACTGGCAAAGTAACGCTCTTCACAACAGAGAACAGTTTCTGGGAAAATAATTAACTGTGAGGTATTAGCAAGTAATATTCTCTACATTTAGAATTGGTCAGGTGGTGGTGATGTATGCCTTTAAGCTTGGGAGGCAGAGGTAGGCAGATCCCTGTGGCTTTGAGGCCATCCTGGAATACAGAGTGACTTCCAGGACAAGCCAGGAGTGTTACATAGAGAAACCCTGTCTCAAAAAACCAAAACAACAACAACAACACAAACAAAAAATTACTCTATTCTAAGCAACATGTACTATCAACATTTTACCTAGTAAACAAAAAAATTTTTTTCACAATTACAGATATTTCCCCAGCTCTGTGAATAAAAATCAGTTGAGTCTATAATACAAAGCACACTAAACACTAAAGGTCTGGGGTTATGTTGACAGCTGAATCAGTATTGTGTGGTAGTGAGCTTCCCATCACTACAGCAAATACCTGAGATAGACTCATAAAGAGAAAGGGCTTCAGAGCTTTCCATTTGCAACTGACTGCCTTTGTTGCCTTGGGTTAGTGGCAACGCCTCAGAGCATTTTTTTTGTTCACCACTTACTTGGCTAGAAGACAAACAGAAAAAGACAAAGAGCTAGAGTCCCATATCTGCTTGAAGGGCATAATCTTCAATGACCTGAAAATCTTCTACTAGGACCCACCTCATGAAGCTTCCCCTACTTCCAGTCCTAGGTAAGAAGACCCTTAACACAGAGACCTTTGGAGGATACAAGATTCAAATACAGTAGAGTACTGAGAAAAAGAGTTGGTAATGGTGACCTGAATTTGAAGCATAGTGGAAGTGGATAAAGTCTGAAGAAAGAAAGCTCTTTAGTGTCCTTCATTAACATGCAAAGCACCATGGAGAGGTTCAGGACTGAGACATGAATTCTGTCAAAGTCAATGCATATTTCAGTAAAATATAATAGAGACAGAAGCAGGATGAACTTTAATGGAAGTCAAGTCTCTTAAGGTTAAAAATTACTTGTATGAAGGAAGGAAAGAGGAATCATGCCTCAAACAAAGTACATGAAAACTATGTCTGAGAGCTTTAATTACCTTATAGCTTAACTCTATGGTATGGCTGGGGAAAATGATAATGTAACCTTAAGCCCACTTAGTAGAAGTTTAGATTCTACAAATATCAGTTCTATATTTGTGCTAACGAGACAGACCTCTTTTCTGCGCAGTTTAGGTCACTGATGGTTACAAATATACAGTTCAGTGAACTTTCACTATACGGACATGTAACTGTTAGGGTGACTAACTCTTGTGATTATACTGGGATTGTTCTAACTTCATTCAGCCCTACAAATATTGTATCCTAGGAGAGTCCTTGGTCCTAGACAAATCAGACAGCTGTTTATAGTAGACTACCCAGAATAATAGGAAATTCCTGGCACCCAGGAAGCTCACAAATGACAGGTCAGTTAATACCCATTTCTTCTCTGGAAAGGCGAGCACTCTCTTGATGTTCAGCACCACAGATTATTTTGAGACACTGTATTTAATATGGGTAATAAAGAGCAAAGGTTACAGCCTCGTGGCCCATGGGCCGCATCCAGTTGGCAGACATGATTTGAGTCATACAATACTTGCTTGCAAAGCCTGTTTCTCCCTACTTAATGTTTTAGTTGGTGGACAGTTTTAACACACACACACACACACACACACACACACACACACACACACACACACACAGAGAGAGAGAGAGAGAGAGAGATTCATGTACCACCTGCAACATTCAGAACAATGAGGTGAGGAAGGGGCAGGACATTTATACAAATTCACTGCATCTTTCTGCAGATTACTTATGATTACAGTAAGGTAAAAAGAATAAGGGTAGCTGGGCTATGGTGAAATACACCACAAACAAAAGAAAACAAAATCATTTCAGTGTATTTCTAAGATACAGACCCTTCAAAAAATATCAAAATTGTGTAGAAGTGGGGATGGATTTGGGAGGAGTGATCAAAACACACTGTATGTAATTCTAAGAGAATTATATTAAACTATTACCTAATTATGTAATTATCATATCCAAAATCTGAAATACAATATTTGAAGACCATCAAATATCTAGTTAATATTCAAAATGTTTAGGGTGTTCCATAAGCATGTGTATGTGGATCTAGATGTTTATGGCTGGCTTGTTTGAAGTAGGATAGTAACAGCAAACATCCACCATACTCCTTTGAAATGTCTTTTATGTACTTAAATATGTAGTTTTCCCATCCTCTTCCTGTCCTTGCAATTTTTCAAAACCAGGTGATTTTTTTTCCTGTTGGGTTTCCTATATTTGGGATTCTGGTGGTTATATTCCAGGTCATAATTTCGTATAACAATTTCCCAATAATTACAACAATGTAACTATTTTTATGTAGTATTCACTGAATATTTCAATTGAAGATATATGCTAAGTACCAGTTAAACTAATAGTAGTCACTGAATATTAAAATAAACCTAGATGTTCAAAACCATCAGAGGTAATTTACTGCAGAGAAAGTAGGAGTTTGGATTGTAAAACTTTCAGAATTGTTACCAAGTGGACATTTTACAGTTCCAAGAAATATCAGCACAAGTGAGACATTAGTAGAACTGTAGGCAATGGTCATAGAGCCTGAATTTTAGTATCTTTGATATTCCTTTAACTTGTTTCTTTATGGACAAAGAAATGTGTGCCTGCAGGATCTCATCAGATCCAGATCTTGGCAAAAAAGGGGACTAGGAAGAGAGTCTGGTCATTTTCAATATATGTTCAAAGATCTCTAATTTTTACCTTCAAGAGGTGAAACCCCAAGTGAAAACAAGGAAAAAAATATGTAGCCCAGTAACACTTCACCCCAGTGGGGAATGGCTTTAGTGATTCATTCCCAGTGACAGATTATGCCTGAAATAATTATGTATGGCACTTGAGAATGAGTAATACACGCTACTGTAATTTCTTTCTCCTTCTACCACTTGGATCAGTCATTTGAGAAGTACTTAACTCTTATATCATGAGGACACTCACTAGGTGTTATGGCAAGGACCATGCTGGTAAGAAACTGAGACCCCTTTCCAAGATCCATGTAAGCACCATCTTGGAATAGGCTTTCACCTCTAATCAAGTCATCAGGTAACTACAATTGACAAATTAGCTCGTTCAACTCAAAGATCAGTCAGGGTCTTCAGAGTTTACTGTTTGACATGCCCCAACTTTAGGTTTCCATCTTTGTCACTGAAGAACCAAGTTTAAGCAAGAGTCCTGCTAAATCAGGTTAGGGAAAAACTTCTCAAGGGCTTGAGTTGGATCCTTGGGACCCACAAGGTGGAGGGAGAGAACTGATTACTGAAGGTTTCCTCTGACATCTGCACTAGTGTTTGCAGTTTGCACGACATCACACACACACACACACACACACACACACACACACACACACACACACACACACACGGGGAGGGGGCCAGGGCAGGGAGGGTCCTTTCAAAGAATTCCACTCCCTAGTGACTAAGCATTCAAATATATAAGCCTGTAGGGGGCCATTCTTATTTAAACCACTAAAACTCCTTGGTGGACTCTTGACATCTTAGACATCTAACTGAAGCTTAAATTCATCTTCAGACTCAGTTGTCTCTTCTGGAATAGCCTTGTGTCCTTGTAGGCAAATAATCCAAATTACAGACTTACCTCTATTTTTAAAAACATTTACTTTTTGTGTGTCTATACATGTGTACCACAGCATGCATTTGAGCTCAGGGGACAATTTGGGGGAGTCAGTTTTTTTTCTTACCATGTGGATCCCAGTGTTCAAACTCAGGGTGTTAGACTTAGTGACAGGTATTTTTATTGGCTGAACTATCTTACTATCCCTGGATTTACTTTTATTTCTTCTTAAATCTTGGCTTACTGCCTTGGGTAGTTTTTCAAGATTTAAAAAACATTTTTTGAGACAGAATTTCTCTTTGTAACAACAATAGCTGTCCTGTTACTCACTCTGTAGACTAGGCTGGCCTCCAAACTCACAGAGGTCCACCTGCCTCTTCCTTCTGAGTGCTGGGATTAAAGGGGTGTGCCTGGTACAATAAACAATGTTTTAAAGTTTTTGCCTAAACTGGACCTGATTGCACAGGCCTGTAATCTCAGTTCTTGGGATAATAGGGCAGAAGGAATCACAAGTTTAAGTGGTTTAGGCTACAGAGTGAGTTGAAGTCCAGCTTGAACAGCCTTAATAAGGCCCTGTCTTTTAAAAAAAAAAGCCTGGGATATTTTTGTGCAGTGTGTGAGGCACTGGGCTCAATCCTTGGCATATCTTCTAGCACCTGTCCCTCCAAAGAGCCCAGCTTTTCTAATGTTTTTCAGTGAGAGAATCAGTCTCAACTATCTACTCCAATAATAGCAGACATAGAAATATCTAAAAAAAAGATGTATAGTCAGATGTGGTAGTATACACCTATAATCCCAGCACTCAAGAGGTTAACACAGGAAGGTCATAAGTTTGAAGGTAGCCTGGACCACATAGTGAGGCCCTATCATAAACAAGAAAAATAATTTACAAAACTGTAAACTTGATTATATGAGAGCCATTCAATTCCCCCAATATTGTAGTGAGACATTTTAGCTGCAAGCAACACTATACTCAATAAATTATTACTCACATTAGAGCTGTGTTTATTTCACATGATAGAAAGGTAGGTAGTACAATGGTGCTGGGATTAGTTAAGTCAGTAAACTGCTGATGTCATCAAGTACTCAGTTATGTACTCAATGTTCTGGTGATGATTTTGTCTTACAAAACAAAATCATTGCTGGGACTCTGTATTAATTGTGTATTTCTGAATAATAAAGTACCTCAAAGCTTAGTACTTCCAAAAAATAAATACTATCTTAGACTTTCTGTGAGTCAGGGATTTAACAATATCTAAACTGGTTTTAGTTGGAAGCACCTCCTGAGATTGTAATTATATGCAGGCCTTGACTGCAGACATCTGAAGGCTTGACTTGGGGGCAAGAGAGTCCACTTTGAAAGTGGCTGGCTCCTTTACAAAGCCCCAGGCAGCAAGACTCAGTTTTATGCTGGCTGTTGTACTCTTGAGTTCCTCACTATCTGAGCCACCCCATGAAACTATTTGAATGATCCTAAGACATGGCAGTTGTTGTTTCCAGAATGAAGGATCAGAGAGGGAGAGGAAGAGGAGGGAAGGGGAGAAGGAAGAAGAAGGGAGGGAGGAGAAGAAGAGAGGGAGGGAGATAGAGGGGGAGGGAGGGAGGGTGCGCATGCGAGAGATCTCCATAGTTACCTCCCATCATTCTGTTAATTAGAAATGAGTCAATATATGTGCAGGGCTTGCTTTTCTCACTCTTCTCCATTGTTCCCAGGACAGCAGACTTCCCTTTTTATCTCATTGACCTAAGTTGGGTCACTGCCCATTCCCAGACCGATGTGCTACAAAGGGATGAGTGGGGGGATGGGATTATCAGGCTCAGCTTCTGTCAACAGTGATTTATCCTTTGGTGCTAGGAGATAAGCCTATCTTTGCTGAGCACTGGTCACTAGCCCAACGCTCTATTAAATCGGATTTCTGTAAGCAAGGAAGGTGGGTACTAGTTACTGGTGAGGTAACTGACTGTAATGATCTGGTTTTCCAGTTCTGTTAGGAGAAAAACTGTGTCTCTAGCATTGTTATAACACCCAAGGGATCTGGCCCATATTTACCCTGCCTCACGTGTATAATTGTAGATTTCTCTACTTTTCAGGTTTTTCTGTTGTCACAGGCTTCTCATCATTGGCTGTCTGTTTCTCTCTATTATTTTAGTTCAGTAGTGGAAAAAGCTTCCCAATCTTTATAATCTTCAGTGTTCTTGTGTTTAAGATATAATACTTACTTCATAAAGTTCCTATGCAGAGTAGTGAGTCATGTATGTTCAGCCTTCAGCAGTGCCCGGCAAACAATAAGTGCTCAGTAACTGGGAAGAATCATTAAGTTAGGGAGTCAAACTCTATGTTTGCATGGTTGATAGTCACTATTGTAGTTTTCCTTTATCCGAACACAGTTTGGCTCATTACAATGATAACTCCGATACTAAATGACAGAAAGTCCAGAGACTCATTTGAAAATACCTTCCAGGAGTTGTTTTCCAGTAAGGTTGAAAGGAAGAAAAGATGGAAAAGATTGGCAAAAATGAATGTTTATCTTAAACACAGACATACATACATACATGCAGGCAAAAAAAACCTACATGCAAGGATAAAATACAAATAAAAAAGTAGTTATCTGTAGAGATTTCTTGCTGGCATCAGGGCATTCGGTTCAGTATTGCTGGCACTGCGATCTATGGAGTCTCCTTCAGATCTTGGGGAGGTAGCATGCCCGGAGTCCTTGCCATCCGTCATGGAAAAGAATGTCACCGGGATTCAGAAGCAGTTAGCTGTTGATTAAAACAGAAAGACAAAATACAGGGTCAGTGAGAATGGTTAACAGGGAAAGATGCAGCTCCTCTCTCAAATTCTTGGCTTTTGTGTGTGTGTGTACCTAAATAATATGTAAAGATAACCTTCTCAGTCTGTAAAGTCACTTGTATGTATCTGATTTCAGAGCGCACTATTGGTATTGGATAACCACGGGGGCTCTCAGCATTCCTCAGTAGGCTGGAGTCCTTTGTGTCTTCCATGTCATATGTCTCCTGTTACCCAGTTCTTTTTCCTTCCTCTGTTCTCTTAAAACAAATTTCCCTTTCGTGGATCTGTCTCTACCCTCTCCATGTATATGCTTATATAAAAGCTGAATATGATAGAAAACACATGGTATTGTCTTTCTGAGTTACTTCACACAATATAGTAATTTGCAGAGGTAGTTTGGCCAGTCACTCCTGGGTGTCAGTCACTGACAGAGGTAGAAAAAAACTAGGAGAGTGAAGAAGGGCTTACATTTCTCATGTGCCCTTCAGTTTCCTAAATAGTTGTTCTGCCTCAGACTGTAGGCAAGTGCTTTACCACTAAACACATCCTTAGCCCAAATTAGTGTCAGTAGAGATTTAAAGTTTTTTTTTTCTTTTTAAAAACAGTGCTGGAGGTTGGATCCACGGCCTCTGGCATGTGCTTTACCACTGAGCTACACTCACAAAGCAGTCTAAATCCCAGTGACCCAGGATTGAAATGATGTCGTAGATGCTCTGCAATCTTGGTAAGACACTAAATCTTTGTCTATCAGTTACTTCATCTTTAATGACAGAACGCACTTAGAAATTTTATGAGCATTGTTAGTTAACATGACACATGCTGTATGTATTTGTCATTGTGAATAATGTAACCACAGAAATTATATTGTACTTTTTATTAGAAAAGGGGGAGGAAGACCTGGTCCTTTTTTTGATTTCTCTCAAATTCTTGAGAGGTTTCGATTACTAAGGCCTTATGTAAACTTCCATTTGGGAGCTGAGAAAGCAGAGGATTCCAAAAGGGGATGACATTTGCAAAGGTCTAGGAACGGCGCCTGGGAATTCCACCGGGTAGGGGTGGTGCTTTTCCCAAGGCAGTCCGGAGCATGCGCTTTAGCAGCGGCGCTGGGTACTTGGCGCTGCACAAGTGGCTTCCGGCCTCGCACACATTCCATATCCACCCGAAGGCGCCAACCCGCTCCGTTCTTTAGGGCCCCTTCGCGCCACCTTCTACTCCTCCCCTAGTCAGGAAGTTTCCTCGGCAGCTCGCGTCGTGCCGGACGTGACAAATGGAAATCGCACGTCCCACCAGTCTCCTGCAGATGGACAGCACCGCCAAGCAATGGAAGTGGGCAGGCCTTTGGTGCAGCGACCAATAGCAGTTTTGCTCCTTCGTTTTCTGAGAGCAGAGGCTGGAAAGGGGTGGGTCCGGAGGCGGGCTCAAGGGCGGGGTTAGGGGCGGGGCGGCTTCCCTTAGGTCCTCCCGCGGCCCGGCATTCTGCACGCTTCAAAAGCGCACGTCTGCCGCACTGTGCTCCTCTTCCTCAGCTCTGGGCCACTCGACCTCACGGTATTGCCAAAATGTCGCTTTCTAACAAGCTGACTTTGGACAAGCTGGACGTGAAGGGGAAGCGGGTCGTGATGAGGTAATTCCGTACTGCTGCCCTCAAACTCTCGGGGCCACAGTCTCTCTGGCCTTGGCAAGCATGCTTTTCCTTTCACCCTAAGTTGCGCTTACTTTTCAGCTGGGTCTCAGGGGTCTTGGGTTTAAAGGTTAGGGCTAGTCCTTTCACCCCATTGGGGCGGAGACTGTGTCCGAGTTTGATGCTTCCTAAATGCCTTTCTTCTAGCTTAAAAAGAGACCAATAGTGTCCTTTAGAGAGTTGATCCCACCGAGAAAGGGCTCAGATTCCCAGGAATCAATCCTTTTCTCATTTCTGAAGTGCGGTTTTGTCTGTTGTAGGGAGATTGGACCTAATGCTTATCCTGAAATCTCTAGGCCCCAGCTGAGGGACCTTGAAAGGTCATTTAGTTAATTTCCCTTCCCCCAAGATCCTTGGACCATCCGTGACGAATTCGAAACCGCCCACATTTCATTGGTCCTGGTGCAAATGACTTCTTTCCTAAAAGATGTTGCTCAAAATACTCTCAAGTGGAGGTCCGTCTTCCAGAGAATTGTTATGGGAGGGTGAGGCCCACTGGATGAAGCAGTACAGCTTATATAACAGGCCTCTACTGCCCTACCTTGCGGTTGGACTCCTGGCCTTGGGGTTTGCATCAGGATTGTGACACATGCAGGGTGTGGCCGCCGGGAGTTGGAGGCCTGTAACCTCACCCTCAGAGGTGGCTAGAGAAGCAGGATGTCAGAAGTGAGGGAGGCTCCCCCACACATGGCACTCTCTGACTCGGCACGTGTGAATCCCTGGTCATTGACTAAGTTGGCTTCTCCTTTACCTGACAGAATTACTAGCATGGGCACATATTCTACATTTCTACCTTTCATAATGTATACTTTTTTGCCAGGAGTGAAGGATGATATCAGATTAGATACATAACTGATGGGCCTGGCTGTTCATGTAACAAAATAGGATCCAAGGATGGGAATTTTTAAGCGCCATAGATAGTCGCAGTGACTGACTTCTCTGCCTGCTTGACCTTTGGAAGCGGTTGATTGTTTGGCAGTACGTGAACAACGTAATCCTGGTCCCTTTGACAATTTGGGCCAGTTCAAGTGAGGGCATCCTTTAGATGTAAGGGAGCAGAGATTCTGCCTCTGCACTGGAGTTAAGAGAATTTTACAGGCACATTTTATCGTAGCCAGTATTACTTGGTAGGTGGCCTTCTTACTGTGCTGATATCCAGAACCAACCCAGTGTATTATGTTCATGCAAAACAATATGTTACCCCAAATGGGATAGGCCTTTGTAATCAGGATGGGTAGAAATCCCAGCTACCCTAATCATAGATAAGGGCAGGTCTTCGATAGCTTTTCATTCTGTTCGAAGGATGAAAGATTCATCCTGTGAAAACCAAGACAGGTAGGTGTTGGCTTGCAACTAGCTTAAAAGGTTTAAACTATTTATACCACTACTGGTTTGAGGCTGACCTTTCCAGATGCATGCAGCTGCTGAAAGACACAGTGGGACATTGTGCTGGTCACCTTTCTGTAATTGCAGTTTGGGGCTTTATGCTATCTTCTACAGGGAAACTGCCTCAAGGGAATTAACTCTGGTTGGGGGTGAGACAGGATGAAACAGTTTCTCTTTTGCCCCAAATCAAATTTCATTTAACACAAGTTAACCTTGAGCCTTGAAACGATTGGCTAGCTTAGTTTTCCTGATGGAAAAAGACATGTTGAAGGTTATTGAGCTCTAGAAAGTTTGTAGCAGAGCCAGGACTAGGATTTGGGTCTCTATCTCCTTGGGATGGCCCAGGGACAGGTTGAGATAGACTTTATCTGTGGAGTTTACAATCCTTCTGTAATATGGATATATTGTACTTGTTGGTATTTAGGCCACAGTGGTGAAGTTGCTTTGTTTCCAGATTAAAGCATCTTGAATAGGGAGTTGTCTTGTAGGCTTCTCAGTGAGCTCAATACCTTTTTGTTTCAGTGCTTTTTGTGGTAGTTGCTGGCAATGCTTCAGAAATGGGGCCTCCTGAGTGGTGGGTGTTTCACTCACCTCCTTTCTGGCCTGCAGAAGGGCACTCTTGTTTTCTGACTAGTCCCTTGCTTTGAATTGGCAAGGGAAGTTGATTTGTTGGTAATTTTTATTAGTGTGCTGGGGAATCAAACACTTGCCACTTTGTGCTTGAGCACTCTACCATTGAGTCACACTCCAGTTCCTTTTGGAGAAACTTTAAAATAAGCCAGAAACCCCAACAGGTTCCGCCTCACCCTAGTTGATTTTACAAGGCCATGTGAGCACATTTCCTGCTGATTCTTGTCATGTCATTTCCTTTCTTTTCACCCATAGGTCCCTAGTCATCCTCTGCACTTCTTTTTCTTGTATTCTTTCTTCCTCCGACCTCACTGGTTTTCTCTTGGGATGTGCCGAAGCAACAGCTCTGGTGGGAAGAGAAGAAAATGAAGAGCAGACACCATCACACTAGCAGAATTTAGCAATCAGACCATGAAAGCAGTGGCGGACATGGTTCCCTTGAGGGTTTTTTTTTTTTTTTTTTTTTTTTTTTTTTTTTTTTTTGGTAGAACAGGGCCTGGAATCCTGAGATTTCAACAAAGACTTGATATTGTAATTTAATGTTCTCTGTAAAGTGTTTTTTTTTTTTTTTTTTTTTTTTTTTTTTGCTTTGTGTTTTGAGGCAGGGGTTCACTCTAGTCCTGGCTGTTCTGGAACCCAGTCTGTAGACTAGGCTGGCCTCAAACTCTCGCCTCTGCCTCCTGAGTGCTGGGGTTACAGGTGTGTGTTGTATGCTGTAGCCACCACCACCCCACTTTGAAAAGTTGAAGATTGCAAAGACTGTAGAGAAACTCAGTTTTCCCCAGTATATACATATATAGATGTATATATGCTCAGTATATATGTGTGTGTATACACCCCCCCACACACACACACACAAGTGAACAAGTGACGTGTATAGGTAATGCTGTTCCTGCTTTGAAGTCTTCAGGAGAGAAGCTAAAGGCCGAGTTGTAAGTCTAGGAGAGAGTGAAGGTCAAGGTAATTGAGTCAGTGAGAACTAATCCAGTTTTCATCAGTAAGCTGATGCCATCACAGCCTGGATAGAAGCCACAGATGGTTGGATATTTTAGCCCAAAGGCATTCTTTCCTGTAAGGTTCTTTCTGGGTGCAGGAAGCAGCACTACTTACCCTGTGCAGTTAACCCTTTTGTCCATTGGCTTTTCTGGGAGGTTGCAAGAGAAGTCAGTCATGGTAATGGGATATTTGATCTGCTGTGGTCTGCACTTTAAGGCTGGCAAGGGCCTGCTCAGGATATTTAAAGAGGATGCCTTAAGTTCCTGATACCAACCAGAGTGCATTTCTTTGTTCAGAGGCACACTGCCTTTGAATTTTAAAGGCTTTCTTAAATCTGAATCAAGATTTATGTCCCTCAAGCTCCTTAGTGAGGTAGATTAGTGTTCAGGGTAGAGAGGAAGCCAGCGACGTGTAGGATTTGTGGTTACTGATGCAGACAGGAACAACCAGTGAAGAAGGCAAAGGGAAAGATGGAGGGAGTTTCACAATCACGGACAGTGGCAGTATTGACCCCTCATTGCAGCCCCTTAGTGAGAGGTACTAAAAGTAATGCTTTAGTATAGTTCCTTCAAATAGAGTTTGGGGAATCAATGGCAGATAATAACTAACACCCGTGTGATACTATGTAGCACTTCTAAGCCTTTTAACATTTACAACTCTGAGCCAGAAACTATAATCATTTCACAGATTTAAGAAAAATTAATTAAAAATGGTCTTGGTGGATATCTTGGTATACACTTGATCTCAGTATTCATTCAGGAGATGCATGAGAGCAAGCTACACGGCAGAATGAGTGTCTCAAAATCATGGCAGACAGAACTTAGACATTAAAATCAGCCACCCTGTAGCAAAGAGTTCAGAATTGGTTTGTAATGGTAATACAGGGCTGGAGATATCATGCCCAGGTCCCTGCACCACCATAAAAAAGAAAGGCCGTGTAATCTGTTAGGTCAAAAGGGACAGCTTCAATGTATTATTAGCTTGCATTTTGATCATGTGGCTCCCACTTGCCTGTTGTCAGTGGGCTGAGGTACATCTCACCCTTTTTTTCCCTTGTGTTTGAAAGTCACTATTATCTTATTTACATTGAAGGGCATTGTGTAGATTGGGTACTGGAGCCTGGGTTTTTCCTATTAATGTGTCAGGCTTAGAAAGAAGGAAATTCTCTTGGTGTGGTTTTTTTTTGGGGGGGGGGATTTCTTTTCTTTGGAGGGTGTTTTCTCAAGGAGCCAGAAGTGGTATCAAAATAATTAGAATCAAGGTGTATTACTTATTACCTGTCACCCCTCAGACTGCTAAACAGTTAGGCTCAGGCACTTGTGGAGTTCAGACGATAACTTGGCTTCCTTTCACCCATGGGTCTTGGGGATAAAACTCAGGTTGTCAGGCCTGGCAACAAGTGCCTGTGCCCTGAGCCATCTTGCCAACCCTCTATCTTTTAATTCTATCTTTTAATGTCTCTTTAAGGTGAGATTTGAATTTTAACTGCTTCAATAAAATACTTAGGGACCAAGAAATTGATCATGGCTATGAAACTGAAGCCTTTTTCTTTTCTAGGGTGGACTTCAATGTTCCTATGAAGAACAACCAGATAACAAATAACCAAAGGTAAGATTCCTATTAAACCTGGCTTGGGTTTCAGTTGTATACGGAGTACAAAGTCCTTTTCACACTGGGAGTACAGCAATTGAAGCCATGGTTTTGATTTATTAACCTTTCTTATCAATGTGGGAATTAATATTCTAAATTTATGAAAAGTATTGTATAAGAAAAGATCCTAAGCAGGGTGTGGTGTATGCCTATGTGTTTAGTCCTAGCACTTGGGAGACAGAGGCAGACATATCTTGTGACTGAAGACAACCTGGTCACCACAAAGAGTTCTAGGATAGCCAGGTCTGTAGAGGACCCCTGTCTCAAAACAACCCACAAACAAAACAGATAACCCCCCAAACCTAACTTGACATTATGGTATATTCCTCTAATACTAGCGCCCAGGAGTCTGGATTTAGGAGGACCATGAGTTTAAGTTGAAAGTAGCCCAGAGTTGTTACAAAGCAAGTTTCAGGCCATCCTAGGCTATACAAAAAAGCAAGTGAGAGGTGAATAGGATCAACATACATTGTATGAAATTTTTGAAGAATTAATAACAAATAAAAACAAAACTAGGCAGAAAATTCTAGACCTTTCCCTGCCCCACGGGAAAAAAACCCTATGCCACCACCAGCAAAAGCATTCTGATGTTTGATAAAAAAAATTTTAAGGAATTTGGAGTTACTACTTTTTAAAAATATATTGAAGTTCAATGCTAATGTCTTTTGAAACAAGCTATCTAAGAGAACTGATGATATTAGTAATTTTTAAGGTTATGTGTAGTTTTACCAGGGTTTGTTCTAAGTAGCCCAAAAAAAGGTATTTTTCTGTGTGGGTGGGGGAGCTTCGTTTGTTTTTGCCTCTAATTTGGGTACTGGCTTAATTAAGAAGCAGAGTTTCTTTGTAAAAATTTGTGTGTGTGTGTGTGTGTGTGTATGTGTAGTGGGAGTTGAGGTCAGAAGAGGGCATTGGATACACTTGAGGTGAGGTTATGGTGGCTGTAAGCCAGCTGACATGGCTGCTGGAAACCGAACAGTCCTCTAGAATAGCTGAAGGCCTTCTTAGACTTTTTATATAATAGTACTGTTGTTGCTTTTGAGAAAATTTATAAGAAAGACTTTATTTCAAACCATTATTCTGAGACATTGTTTGAGTTTATGCTGGGCTTGACCTTGAGCCCCTCTCCTCTCACCTAGGTCTTCCAAGTGTTGGGTTACGGGCATATTCTACAAATTATTTTTTATTAGCTTTTCCTACAAAGATCCACATGGTAAATGTTGTAAACTTTGTGGGTCATGTAGTCAATTGTGTACAGTTTGGATCTACTCCCCTGCCATTATCCTAGAAAGGCTGTTGTAGATAATCCACTAGATTGGTTACTAGACCTGACAGCAGAATTATTTTTTTGTGTGTGATTGAATGGTACATTGTTTTCTTCATCTATCTGCTGATGGGCAAAGAGGTGGAATCTTTCATTTTAACCATTGTGAACAATGTTATAATAAACTTTAGTGTACAGCTATCTTTTTGTATGTTAATTTCATTTCCTTTGGGTCCTTACCAAGTGGCTCTGGTCACAAAGGTACTGTCTACCTAGCAACTACTCATTCCAGAATTAGGGAGCAGGTGTTCATGTATTATCTTGTTTATACAGAGTATAGGAACAGTGAACAGCTGTTGTCAGAGAACTGAGGAGTCACTTTAAAAGCTGACGTTATTTGTTTACAGGCATGGCCTCATGTATGGAGGCTGGCCTCAAATTTGCTGTTACCTACTGAGGATGATCTTGAACTTCTGAGCCTCTCTTTCCTCTGCCTCCCAAGTGCTGGGATCACAGATGCACATCACCATGTGCAGTTGGTGTGGTGCTAATAATGGTCCCAGGGCTTTGCGCATGCCAGGGAAGTGCTTTACCAACTGAGGTGCATCCCCTGCTCCTAAACCAGCTAGCTAACCCAGGCAGGTGCTCCTATAGACAGCAGCTTCAGACTTGCTAAGCTTTTTTTCTGCATGAGAAACAGATCCATAATGAGACTTAAGTCCAGGTGGCAGGTTTGTATCATGTTTGTCTTCTGAACTCATTGGAATTCTGTAACTGTCAGACTTGAGGAAACTTGGAGAAGAAAGGGGGCTTTGTTTTATGAAGTCATGAGTTAAAATAGTTCCCACTAATTCTGTGGATAACCTTGTTCTGTCTTCTGTTTTCTCTTGGCTATAGGATCAAGGCTGCTGTTCCAAGCATCAAATTCTGCTTGGACAATGGAGCCAAGTCGGTTGTCCTTATGAGCCACCTGGGCCGGCCTGATGGTGTTCCCATGCCTGACAAGTACTCCTTAGAGCCAGTTGCTGCAGAACTCAAGTCTCTGCTGGGCAAGTGAGTACAGGGCTGTAGTGCAGGTGGGCTGTGAGGTGAGGTAGTCAGCAGGCTGCCACTGGCTCTCAGCTTTCAGGCAACTCTAGTCTCTTCATCTCTTGCTTCCCCCCCCCATCCTCCAGGGATGTTCTGTTCTTGAAGGATTGTGTGGGCCCAGAAGTCGAGAATGCCTGTGCCAACCCAGCGGCTGGGACTGTCATCCTGCTGGAGAACCTCCGCTTCCATGTAGAGGAAGAAGGGAAGGGAAAAGATGCTTCTGGGAACAAGGTAGGACCTGTGATTTTGATATTGGGCCTTAGGGCCTCAAGTTGCACGAGGCCATGATATGATAAGTTTATTTTCCCAAACTTTTTAAATTGAAGTGTAATATACATGAAAAATTATAGATGAGGGCCATGGATGTAGCTCAGTGGTGCTGAACAATACCCTGAGTACAATTGTATAAGTGCACAGCATGATTCTGAATTACCACAAGGTATATGAACTGCATAATCTAGTCAAGGAGTAGAATGTGACCAGCAGTGCAGACATTCTTTCTGTTCACATTTGAAATACCTATGGAAAAATACATGGAGTCTATTGGATAATCTGAGTATTGAGTGAAGGTAATGGTAATAGTGTGATTCCTTTAAGGCATTTATATCTTTTGTGAGTTAGGTAAGTGTGATTTGAAATAAGGTCTCATGTAGTTCATGTGCTGTGTAGCTCAGGCTGGTCTTAAACTTGATGGAGCCTAGGATGACCTTGAACTCCTGGTCTTTTCACCTTCCCTGTGCTAGGATTTGAGGCATGTCCTCCCACACCTGGCTAAAGGCGTTTTTAAGTGAAATATGTTTTCTTTCATTCGAGTCTCTTTAACATGTAGGTACAGGTGTCTTCCTCATTTGCTAAAGAAACGGGGCTTTGGTTTCAGAAAGGCCGTCATTTTGCTGAAGTCACTGTTCCTTGGCTTCATGCAAGCTTTTCCTACAAAGATCCACATGGTAAATGTTGTAAACTTTGTGGGTCATGTAGTCAATTGTGTACAGTTTGGATCCACTCCCCTGCCATTATCCTAGAAAGGCTGTTGTAGATAATCCATTAGATTGGTTACTAGACCTGACAGCAGAATTCAACTACTAAAACTGTTAAAACTGCCTTTTTGAGCATGATATTGGATTTACCTTTTGGTTAGAAGGGGTGCTAATGCCACTTCCTAGTGTTTTCTCCTCTTTGGGTCTTCAGTGATATGAGAACAAGATGCTCTAAGGCATCAGTTCCCCTTTGACCTCTGACATTTCTTAAGGCATCTGGAGTGCTTGCTTTCAAGCAGTTTCTTTTCTTAGCAGTGCAGGCCCTGAGCTTGGCCCTTTCTGCTTTGGCATGCTTGCTACAGTACTACTAGTTAAATGCTGACCTCAAATTTGGTGCCCTTTTAAACTGAAACTCAAGACTCACAAACTCTAGTGCTTAGAAATGGCAGGAACAACTGGAAAGTTGATGCAGAATGTTTTATTCAGGAATCAATGAACTGACTATAATAGTGTCTGTCTTAGTTGATTCAATTGTTATGTAATGGCTCAGAGTGCCTGAAAGTTCAAACTAGACACAAACATGAAGACAATTCAATTTTAAAAGTTTATTTTATTTTTAGTATGTGTATGTATGAGTCTGTGTACAGGTGCACAAAGAGGGCCACAGGAGGGTGTTGGATTCCTTGACATTGGAGCTACAGGCACTTGTGGGCTCCACTATGGAGCTCTGGAGGAGCAGCAAGTGTTCTTAACTGTCCATCTGTCCACCCTCATTGAATGTTACTTGCCTTCCTTGTACCCATTGGCAAGTCAAAAATGAGAATTGTCCTGATTGTTAGTTTCTATGACATTTCCATGAAAAACATTCAGTTTATCTTATTTTCCCTCAAACATTTTTGTTTAAAAATTTTTATTATGTATTTAGTGTGTGCATATATGTGTGTGCACATGTGCTTAATTTTCAGGGGGAGGCAAAGGGGATAAATAAATGACCAAAGGACTAACCCTGTTGCTAATTGTAAAACTTGTCCTATTAACTCAGGATCTTAAAGATGTTCCAGATGATTCTTGATGGCCTGAAATGCTTTTGGAGTTTTTTGAGTCATCAACATTTTCTATATTTGATTTTCCTTTTTAAATTTTCCCCTGCAGGTTAAAGCCGAGCCAGCCAAAATCGATGCTTTCCGAGCCTCACTGTCCAAACTAGGAGATGTCTATGTTAATGATGCTTTTGGGACTGCACACCGAGCCCACAGGTACCGAAAAGAACATTGTCAGTACTAGGCAGAGTGCAATGATCTTGGGCACCTGAGTCATCCAAATATTCTGGGCTGTTTTTAGAGATTACCATCTTCTATCATGTCTGTGATTTAGACACTCAAAAGCAATTTATGGGAAGAAAGGGTTTAACTTGGAGTATGCCTCTAGATCACAATCCATCATTGAAAGACAGAAGTCACAGAAGTCACGCTTTGCTTACTGGCTCATTCATTGGCTTATGTTTGGATTATGTTGAGGCAGTCTTATGTTAGCTTGGAAGTCACCATGTAGACCAGGCTAGTCTTGAACGAACAGAGATCCACCTGCCTCTGCCTCTTGAATGTTGGAATTAAAAGCACCAGTGGCAGCCAGTTTTCTTATAGGCCCACCAGCCTAGGTATGGTATCATCCATTGTGGCCTGGGCCCTCCTCCTTCAACTAGCAATCAGAACAGTGCCTCACAGACATGCCTACAGGCTAATTTGAGCAGGAGGGTCCCTCTTCCAGGGAATTCTAGGTAGTCTTAGGTTGACAATAAAAATAAAAACCAAGAGATGTATTTTTAAGTTCTAAGTCTACTTGGTCCTTGTTAAATATCCAGTTTCAAAGAAATAAAGATAAAACTTGGGAATGATAAATAAAACTTCTTATAGCTTCAGTAGTAGGTTTCTCTAACTTTGGATGCCTTGTATAGAATTTTCTTACCTTTGGAAACATTCTGTCATAACATATTCTCATCAACTGGCTGATTATATAGTGACTTAACCTTTGACCTATTGAAAACTATTAACTGGGCATTTTTTCCCTTCCTGTTGTGTTTTGTCTGTATGTTTCTCTGCATTGTGTACATGCAGCGCCCTCAGAGGCCAGGAGAGGGCATTTGTTTCCCTGGGGCTGGAGTTGGAGTGGATTTTGAGCTACACTTTGGGGATTTGGTTCTGAATCCAGGTCCTGCAAGAACAGCAAATGATCTTAACTGCTGAGCCATACTCTTTATCTGGGTATCTTAAATTCCACCTTAGTTCATTGCTCTTTTACCCTTGATTGTAAACTATTAGTCAGAAAAGTTACCTAAGATGTAAGTGGCTTTATTGCAATTTAGGGATGAAACCAGTCTTTTAATATCTTAGAAGTGATGAAAGCATCTAGGTGGGGGAAATGGTACAATTTGACTAGATTTTGAATACATTTTTCTTTTTTTCCCTAGCTCCATGGTGGGTGTGAATCTGCCACAGAAGGCTGGTGGATTTTTGATGAAGAAGGAGCTGAACTACTTTGCCAAGGCTTTGGAGAGTCCAGAGCGACCTTTCCTGGCTATCTTGGGAGGGTATGAAGAACACTTTTGAATCATACTTTAAATAGTGTTAGCCTGGTAGCAGCTATAACACTGGGTAACTGAGGACAGTTTAATAAAGGGACTGTTTACAGAGGTTAGGTCAGATGCAGGGCTGATTATCTGGCAGAGGAATAAGGAACTTGGACTGCTTGGACAAGAAAGCTGCATTTTACTTGGCATAACTGTTAGACAGCAGCCTCTTTCTGCTTAGAGACCCAAGACCCTTCACTGGACTGTTCCCTCCCACCCTCCACATGACTAAATGCACACTCAGGATTTCCTGATGAAAGTTGACTCTAGACTTGTCAGTTTCACATAATGTAGTTGCCCTCTAGACTTCATGAGCTCTGTTTCATGGTCCTTGGAGAAACCCAGATCAGTATAGGGTTTTGTGTTGTCTTGAAAAATCCTGGAAACATTGAATCTTTTTTTTTCAATGAGTTAAAAAGCATCAGACTCTGGTCTTTGGCTTCTTCACATTAATGTTTGAGCTATCTTGCTTTGTTCCGGATGAAGATCTGGAATATGGGGGTGACTGCCCCCTGCTGGTGGTATTAAGGTTTCAGAATAAGCCTGAAACAGCAGTATTTAGCCACAGGGCATATGTTGGAAGATTTCTGAACACTTGAAGCTAAGGCTAGTGTGAACCATGATTGCAGAGAGACATACTGGGCCTGGGATGGGATTTGGAAACCTTGAAGCCTGCTCTAAGTGACATGCCTCCTCCAACACGGCCACACCTCCACCCTTTCTAGACAGTTCACCTGGGACTAAGCATGTAAATAGGAGTCTGTGGAAACTATTTTCATTCACACCCTCAGTTACTAATCTGGCTATCTGGGCCTTGTAAATTTTGGATAGGAGCCTGGTTGTTTAGATAGGGAAGTTTTGCTTTTCTGTTTAAGGATAAGCCCAGGGCTTTACACATGGATCAACGCACAGAGGGCTGGAGAAACGTGGCAAATTTAGGCAGTACTTTTGTTACTTTCCTACTGTGGCTTTGAGTATTAGCATTGCACTCATCAACTGTGCTTGCCTTGTTGATTCTTGTTTTCTTTTCTAGAGCTAAAGTTGCAGACAAGATCCAGCTGATCAATAATATGCTGGACAAAGTCAATGAGATGATCATTGGTGGTGGAATGGCTTTTACCTTCCTTAAGGTGCTCAACAACATGGAGGTAGGGAGACAGTGGCAAGTGGCTGTGAAATGGCTCAGTAAGGAACAGTTTATGTAAACTTAATGTGAATCCTAAGAGCATTTTCATTCTGTCTGCGAAATTGCTTTGTCCCTGTATTTATAGCCATATACATAGTCCTCAAAATATGGATTGTGACCCCTGGGTGGGTTAAAAAACCCTGACCCTTTCACAGGGGTTACATATCAGATAATTTGCACATCACATATTTACATTACAATTCATGACAGTAGTGGAATTATAGTTATGGAAGAAAATATTAAAGGGTCCCAGCATTAGGAAGGTTCTGTCACAGCTTTATACTGTGTTATGCTCCTGTCTGTTTTATGAGTCAGTTGTGTTCTCAGTATAGGGACTGATCTTCATCTCCTTGGCTCTCTTGGGTAGATTGGCACATCTCTGTATGATGAAGAAGGAGCCAAGATTGTCAAAGATCTCATGTCCAAAGCTGAGAAGAACGGTGTGAAGATTACCTTGCCTGTTGACTTTGTCACGGCTGACAAATTTGATGAGAATGCCAAGACTGGCCAAGCAACTGTGGCCTCTGGCATACCTGCTGGCTGGATGGTGAGTCAGCTGGTTGTGTGACTATGTAAGGTATCAGAAAGTTTTGGTAATCATCCATTCATCGAACAGATTCTTTTGTGGCATTGGAGATCCGTCTGTTACGTGAGTTACCTCTGAGCTCCCCCTCCAACAGGCATAGTAATAGTCTCCATGGGAACTGTCAAAGAGCACTGCAAATGATGCAGTTGGCACCCGAGGGCAAATCCCTGGGGTAAAAGCAGTGCTAGCAAATTGCTGCTGTTTTCATCACTAAGATGGCAAACCCATTTGATTCTCTTTCAATGAATGTTTAACTGTGCTAGATATAGTACTATGTACTTTTTGGATTACAGTGCTGATAGCTGCAAGCTATTGTAAGCAAGCATTCAGGTTGGTGAGATGGCTCACTGGGTAAAAGTGCTTGCTACATAAGCCACATGGACCTGAGCTGTATCTGTGGGACCTGTACTGGAAAGAGGAAATAGATTTCCAAAACTCAGTTCTAACTTCTACATGACATGTGTATGCTCCCACAAGAACAATAATCCTAAGAAATAAAAAATTAAACTTTCTCAAAACATAGATAATCAAAGTGGCTGGGCAGTGGTAGGACTTGCCTTTAATCACAGCACTCACGAGGCAGAGGCAGGAGGATTTGAGTTTGAGGCCAGCCTTGTCTAGAGGACAGCCAGGGGATAAAGACAGGAACCCTGTCTTGAAAAACAAAACAAAAAGGTAATAAAAGTGAGCTTAATTGTAAGGAATGTATGAAAAATATATGCATATGAAAGTGCTGGGATTAAAGGTGTGCACCACCACTGCCCGGCAAGCATGTCTTTATTAAGCAACATGAGGTTTTCCCCTGACTTGATCTTCCATAAAGTTGGGAGGGTTCTGTCAAAGGCCATATAAATATAGACTAAAGGAGGCTAAAGGGTACATTTTCATTTTAGCAGGGACTTTGTTTTTTCAAGGCAGAGTTTCTCTGTAGTCTTGGCTGTCCTGGAACTCAGTCTACAGACTAGTCTAGCCTTGGACTCAGAGATCTGCTTGCCTCTGCCTCCCAAATGCTGGGATTAGGGGTATGTATCACTACTTACTTCCTGGCCCTAGTAGAAACCGTTGATGTTCAGCCTTATATTATGGTCTTGGTGGAGGTGATAGTAGTTCCTAGTAAGTTTTCTTGACAGTTACTCTCTTTTTAATTCTGTCCTCCAGGGCTTGGACTGTGGTACTGAGAGCAGCAAGAAATATGCTGAGGCTGTGGCCCGAGCTAAGCAGATTGTTTGGAATGGTCCTGTTGGGGTATTTGAATGGGAAGCCTTTGCCAGGGGAACCAAGTCACTCATGGATGAGGTGGTGAAAGCCACTTCTAGGGGTTGCATCACTATCATAGGTAAGGGGCCCTGTACTAAACTCAATAACATGGGCAGAGTTATTCAGGGGAGGGCAGATGGAATGGTTAACATTTTCTGTGTCTCTTGGTTCTGATAGATGTGTCACTCATAGGGGCTCCTCTTGATGGGAGGGAGGTTCATTCACTACATTTTGGGTTGGGAATCACACTGTTAGTTTTGGTGCCAAAACATTTTTCCCCTCTGGTCTCATTCAACAGGTGGCGGAGACACTGCCACTTGCTGTGCCAAATGGAACACAGAGGATAAAGTCAGCCATGTGAGCACTGGGGGCGGTGCCAGTCTAGAGCTCCTGGAAGGTGAGCTTATTGTCTTTTGGCTTCTTTGGAGGCAGGGTGAAGACTGCATTCTGAGAAGTGGGGCAAAGAGTGGAGAACTTTAGCTTTGGGCAGTGCTGTCACTAGCAATCACAATAACTAGGTAGCACAAATAAAGCTCCTGCCTCCTCTTGGTGGGAGGGGTAAATAGGAACACATTTTAGTTGATTGCAGAATGTTTTCTGTCTTATAACCTAATAAAGATCTGGCAGGTGTAGCTTAGTGGGCCTTATAGTAATGATGTTTGTTTTTTCAAAAACAGGTAAAGTCCTTCCCGGGGTGGATGCTCTCAGCAATGTTTAGTATTGTCCTGCCTTTGGTTCCTGTGCACAGCCCCTAAGTCAACCTAGTGTTTTCCGCATCTGCATTTGGTGGTAGTGCAAGATTCACCAAGATGCAGCACCAGGAACCCTTAAGCAGTTGCACAGCATCTCAGCTCGTCTTTACTGCATCGGGATTGGTCTACATTCTTCAAGATCCCATTTCAATTCTTTAGTGACTAAAACCAGTGTGCATTGTAGAGGGCATCTATATTCTGCCTGTGAAAGGAAGTGAGCTGTAAAGGCTTAGCTCTCTCTGTATGTAGCCTCTGGTCAGCTTTGTCACTGTTCATGACTCAGCATGGAAATATGATGAAATTCCCACCGTAAACAATAAAGATGTCCACTGAAATTTGAGTTTTTCCTGTCATACTTTGTTAGGAAGGGTAACTACAGGAGAGTACCTACATTTTGAACAGAAGGATTGGGGTTGCAGTGGTGATGTAGTGGGATTACATAAATGCCCACTCCTTACTGAAGGCCTTTATTGCTTTATGATAATGTTTCATAGTTGGATACCATAATTTAAAAAGTTAAGGCCAGCTCATTACTCTCACTCATGATCCATATTCTCGTGTGACCATTTTTTTCTCTTGATTCCCACTTCATGGTTCCAATTACTGTGGTTTCCAAATGTTTGTCATAGCCTGAAGAATGAGATCAGCAGCCTCTGTTCCTCGTGCACTTCATTCTCAGTGCTGTTTTGCCAGAGTTCTAATTGGACCAGAAGTTTACATTTATGAAGATTCTGGGCCTGGTGTTTGCTTATAATGTCACCACTGGGTAGTGTGGAGGAGAGACAGAAGTTCATCCTTGGCTACATAATGAGTTTGGCCAGTCTGGACTATATGAGACCCTGTCTCGAGCCCTAAGTTTTAAGTTAGGATTATAAGTACCATTTATTTATGTGTTTAGTATGCTATATTTTTTGTCATTTTTAATTTTACTTATAACTTTTCTTTTGCTGAGCATGGTGCACTTTAATCCTAATACATAGTTCGATCGATACTGATGAAGGCTACCAAGTGAGACCTGTCCAAAAATAGAAAAATAAAACAATAATTTCCCCAGTTTTTTATGCTACTGATTCATTCCAACACCCACTATATGAACACTATAGTATATGTGAACACATCAGATAGTTATTTAAGTTTAGAAATCTGGAATCCTTGGTGCCTCTCTGTTCCAGTTCTTGGCTACTATACATTGGATAGGTGTTGCAGGGGTTTCCACCTTGGAAATCCTTGATTTCATTTTCCCCTCTATTTCTGTTTACTCTTATTCTGGAGTTACTGTGTATCCCAGGCTGACAAGGTTGTGCTTTCAGATTTAATAGAAAATTACTAATGTTAATTAGTTAATTAATGATAAATGTTATAGGCATGCATTTTAAGTCAAATCAACTTGAATGTGTCCACCTAATCCCCACGTTATAAATGAATTCAAATTTGGGTTTCTGGGGTGTGTATGTGTGTGCATATATGCATGTGTGTTTATGTAGAATTACAAGAATTTTTTACAATACTGTTTGACCTAGCCCCAAACTCATGATCCTGATCCAGCCAGACCCCTACCCCCAGTGCTCATTGTTTCCTGCTTTTTCATACTCTATTAAAGGTTTGCATGCAATCAAAAAGGGTATCTAGTGAATGACAAGGCACCAACTTAGCTGTCTCCTGGCTTCTCTCCCCAGAAGCAACCTTCCTAAGACTAAGTTTTAGTTCAGTACAAGGTTCTATACAAATTCCTGCTAAAGAGTATCTTAAATTTGTAAGATTTAAAGCCATATTCTTTGATTTCATTATTTTCTTTACCATGAATCAAATGCTAATTTCCAGCAAAAACATGCTGTCAGCATCAGTAGATCTGAATTGCTATACTGTTGCCTTAGTCACTTTCCTTGAATCCTTTCAGTTAGAAAATGAAAGGTCACTGATTAAAGTTAAATTTTTATTAATAACGTTGAAACATACATTAATAGTTATATAGCTTTTACAATCTTGAACTTTCACACACACCAGCTAAACCCTCACAACATCCCTGTGAGGTAGGCAGGGCAGATGTTATTTCCCTATTACTAGTGAAAACAAGGCTCAGAGGTAAAGTAAGGTCACATTGTTGGTAAATGAAACTAATACTAGAACCTAGGCTTTCTGGTATTCTGCTTCCCTGAGAACATTCAAGTCCTGACATCTGTGTTGTATATTACACCTTTCTCCTATGATATTGGTCAGATCAACTTTCCCTAACCTTCCTAGACAATTCAAACTGGCATGAAATATTTCTGTCTTGTTACTGATCTATTTCACGTGTCAAACACCATCCTATGCTGATACTTAGTAAGTTTTGATGATCCATGGCTATAAATTCTAAGTGACATGGTTTCAGAAATTTCTTTCTGATGTTGGCTATGTGGAACTTAAACCAAATTAAAAAGGTTGTTACACTATCAAAAAAGCTTTGCTGTTTCCAATGAGTCTTGTAGGTATGTATAAAAGCAAAGTAGGAGAAGGTGTACAGAAATGTGGTTGGGAAATTCTGTAGGGTACTTAAATGGAGTCAGATGATGACACTAATCTGTTTTCCCTGTTGGTCTGATAGGGAAAGGGAATCATTAGAATCTTCCTTCATGCTTGATCCCATCTTATGTGTGACACCCTCAGCAGCAAACTAGAACGGTGATCTGAATGAAACCAATGGACTGGTTCAAGCAGTAGTGACCAAAGCATATATGCAGGTGGTAAGAAAAACAACAAAGCTCTTCAGTGGTTTTGTCTGGGTCCAGTGTAAATAACTTACCAAGGCAGGTTTTAAGTTATATCTTAAATTATAAACGTGAAGACTGTGAAGCTAGTGACTTGGAATGCAACTGAATGTAATTGATGCAAAACTGCCTATCAACGAGAAGAGCTAGACTAATAGGCATGAAAGACAAGGGCTAAAACCCAAATGCTCTGTTATGGAGTGAAAAAGAGCAAATGCAGACACTCAGGTTCAAGGGAACTGCAGAGTGCCAGGCATCTAGGGCATATTACAAATTCCAGTCCCAGTCTATTAAATTTAAGTGCAATGGCAAGTGACTTAAGGCGATGAGAGGTGGGAACAAAAAACAAACTGGATCTAGATAGGGAATTAGGAAAGACCAGAACCCAAATACATTCAAAATGGATTTAGCACACTTCTAAATCCATCGTTTCAAAAACAAGTTTCCTAAATTGAGAGATTTGGTCAAAAAAGTGACAATGTGAATAGTTAACTATCAAAAAAAAAAAAAAAAGTCTTGTGTAAATGTAAATGAGACCAGGATCTGAAATCCAAGCGCTGCTGTCAGTGACACACAGAGAAAAACTGCTTCTAAAAATAGAGCTGCCATTGGTGAGACTCAACATTTAATGAAGCTGTCTAGAAGCATGTACTTGTATACCTGAAGCCTACTGAGAAAACATTTGTATCCTTTGTAACAAAACCTACAGATGTAATTAGTGTGAAAAATACTGCCATACATTTCTAAGATAAAACTTAACGAAGACCTAGGCTGCTGAATCCACCATATGGGCCCAAACACAGGAAAATGGTAATGGATCAGAACAGACTTTATTCCTTACATAGTGTCATCATCATCGTCATCATCATGCTTCCTCTTTAGTGGGTTTGAGTCGGTGGCTGTACTCTGTGAGGAAGCCATGTTGGTGGCAAGGAGAATATTTTTGGGCCCAATCATTGAAGGATTAATCAGAACATTTTGGACCGCAGTCGATGCAGGAGCTGTAAACAGAAGAGACCCCCCAACCCCAGATATGAATTACCCATGATCCAAAAGTAGACAACAAAGCAGGATGTAATTTTAGATGAGTTTCAATAGCATAGCACATAGAAGACACATAGGCAACTGCTAATGGTAGAATTCAATCTTTAAAGATTTTTATCTTAAATTTGCCAATAGTGACATTTACCAGGCATGAGGATGTTTGGATATATGTATACATAAATATTAAATCTCCCTAAACCTATTGCAAAATTAACAAAATTCTAATTTTTAATTACCTGAATTTTTAATTAGCATTTAGTGCATTGGATTCATGTGTACAGCTAAGAGACATGCTTCTTTTATAGGGCACTTCCTAAAACAATTACATTTATTTATGTGTGTGTGTGTGTGTGTGTGTGTGTGTGTGTGTATGTGTACAGGTGTGTATGTACTATGGAACACATATGGAGGTCAGAGGACAACTTTTGGGGGGAGTTGGTTCTCTTTATACAATGGGAGTCCTGGAGATTGAACCCAGGTCATAAAGCTTGGTGCTTGCCCTTACCCAAGAGCCACCTTGCTGCCCCAACTTTTATGTAAGTTGTTTCTTTTATGGAGATATGTTTCAAAAGATGTGCAGTCTAAACACATATATTAGTAAAATGCTGTGTCAGCAGTCTATTTACATTAGTCCAATCACAGCTGGCACCTATGACATGAGTAAAGGTACATTTTTATTCACATTTACATTGGGATCATACACGTGCATCTCTAAACTGTATCAGTTTTTTGAGTTTTTACTCAAAGTGCTTTTCCCTGAAGATATCTTAGATCTGTGAACCCCAATTTCTTTAGTTTATAATATTTTAGAATTTGATGAGCACCTCAATCTGCCACACTCCTGAAATTTTAGGTCTATGTAAAACTTCATGCAATCATACAGACATTGCTTGAAGATCCCTGGCTTGCAGCTTTACCTATCACCTTCCTGTTGTGACACTAAGACAAAAGTCTTCCTACAGTGATACAAACTGTTGTATAATTGAGAATTACTCATGAATTCCATCCCCTCTTCTGTATCACATTACCTGGTTTGGCAGATGTGGACTGAGAAGGTGGAATCTGCATGGCAAATCTTTGGCTTGTCATTGACACTGGAGTTGCAACCTTATTTGGGACAGATACTGCTTGTGGGGGTGCTATAGTTGAAATGAACAGATTGTACTAGTTAGATGACTTAGTGCATATTCATACTTTATAGTCCATAGCTTATAGGAATGCACCTTCAAAGTACAGAGGGCTGATGGGAGATGAGAAAGTACCATCAGAAAAGAAGACAGAGTAATTTAAGATCTTTACAATGGGTATTCTTCCCCTGTAACCACTTTCTTATTCTGGGGAGTTTCCTCCTCACTTTTCCTTAGTGTAAATATGTTTCCTGTGTTTTAAAATAAAAAGTAATTGATGTCACAGGGAAGGAGGATGCTGGAGGGGGTGTGAGGTAAGGGGATGGGTACATGAGGTGGGTGGGTGGGGGGAGTACCCTCTCAGAAGCAAAGGGAGGGGGGTGAAGAACTCTGGGAGGGGGAACTGGGAAAGGGGGTAACATTTGGAATATAAGTAAATAAAATAAAAAACAACAAAACCCCCCAAAAGTAAGTTTGCTCAATTTTAAAGATTGAATGTTTAAACAGGAAGTTTGGGTTAAGACTTATGTTCTAGGTGGTTAAACTCTAAATGTTTAACAGATAGCTAGTAATGTAAAAAAGCAACTGGTACTGAAATTGGCTTCCTTGCATGTTACATGTAACTGATCACTATTCCCTGTTATTTTTAAGTGCAGTAGTACACACCTGTCTAGCTGTGCTAGCTGGAGGCAGGGTCAGGCGGAACACTTCAGTTGAGGATTTAAGACAAGCCTGGGCAACATAGATAACTTTCAAAAAAAGCAAAAATTTGGTATTCCCTTAATTAATGTGAATATACAGGTAAGTAGTATATGACTGAAAAGTTATACAGATTTTTATATGCAAATTTCTATTCATAGGAGGTCATATGTGGATTATTGGAGCTACACACCTAACTGGTAATAGTTTAAAAATGCTGGCATGTACATTTATATCCTGAGAATGTGGAGAGATTGTTCACACCTCAGGGGTCAAATGCTAGCTGGGCAGTATTCTTCAAGTGTAATCTGAATACACAGAAGGCTGACGGATAGCAAGTTTAAGGCTATCCTGTATTACAGAGTAAGACTCAGTTTTAAAAAATTAGTCTTATACTAGAAGTATAATGAGACCTATAAGATTCAAGTTAAAGACAGTAAGAGTCATGAAATTAATACAAGTAAGAAAGAAGAGGATTTTTTTTTTCCTGAAAAACATGAAAAAAGTCAGAAAACTTAATTTTTCCTTTTGGGGGATAGGGGTTTGAGTTGAGACAGGGTTTCTCTGTGTGTACCCTTGGCTGACCTGAAACTCACTCTGTAGACCAGGCTGACCTTGAACTCAGAGCAATCCTTCCTGCCTCTGCCTCCCAAATGCCACCATTGCCCAACCCCTTAATTAAAAAAAAAAAACAACATTACAAATAATGGTGACCATTCTCTAATAAAAAGACCTAAGGCTCTTTGGAGAAGTGTTCAATTCTAAACCTTGGACATAGAAATATAAGAGGCTTGGATCAACATATGTCAGAAATATCCACAGTATGATGGAGAGTTATCAAATGGAGTTCAGGACACAGCTGTGAGGGCTCTCACTGGCCAATACAGGATAATTAGTATGATTTTCTTTTTTGAGATGGGCTCTTTCTATGCTACCCAGGCTGGTCCTTTTACTGTTTTAAAAAGGTAAGTATTAAAGACTATTTTTAAGAATGTTGAACTTTTTGTATATTCCAACAATCTTTGAACCTGCGCCCACTTTATTGAGACATTTACTTAAGTTCTTATTTAAGTAGATAGCTGGCATGGGTGTGCTTGGAGACCTGAACATAGAATGTAGAAACAGCTAAGAATAAAGAGTTTCTGGATCACAGTTATATGAACAAGGGATAGGCCAATGTCATTTGGGATAAGTCAGTCTTTGTGGTTTTCTTTTTATTACTGAATCTAATTGTATGAATCTGAAAAACATGTTCATATTTTTACCAGAGGATGAATAAAATTATCAGTGGTTTATGACTCCCATTTTGACTTAGGTTATGGCTCAAAAGCAAATGCTGAGAGGCTGTTTTTACTGTTTAGAAAGGCTATTTTCCCCTTCACTTACCTACAGTAGGAGTTGTAGGTCTGCTACTGACTGCACCGACACTTAATCTAGGAACGAGTCTTCCTTGGTTAGGTCCCTAGGGAATTTCAAAACAAGTTAGTTTTGATGGTAAGATTTGACACATAAACTTGATGAAGAGTGAAATTGTAACTGTCAATGTGGGTTATTAGTGGATGATCCAATGTAAAAAGATTTGATTTTATTGTGTTTTCTTTTTCTTTTTGTCATGATGCTGAGAACTGAACTCTCCTGTTTTAAAACCAATTATTTGGAGTTTTTGCATCATCCATCCATCCATATATCCATAATACAACCCTATTAATTCTGTATATTTAAGGTAGACAAATGCTCACTTGTATTATAATATTGGGTTTTAACTAGTCAATGTCTTAACTCTGCCTAAATTAAAACTGTCTTATAGCAGAATTTCAGAAAATAAGGGTGGCCTAAGATGAAGAGTTCTCTTTTCAGTGCTCAGAGAGCCTTAGGTCATATGTCTGAAAAAAAGTCTAGTTAGAAATGGCATATCATTCACTTTATTATTGGATGTCACACATAAAAAGCTATGGCAAGGTGGAAGGTTTGTGAGCTACCAGATCTGGGACTCAGTCCTAGCATTGTCCTTGACTCCATGAGTTCAGGTTCAGTTGTCTGACAAGAAAAATTCCCACTGGATTAGATGAAATAATAAAATTCCTTCTAGCTCTGAAAAAAAATTTCCAAGAATTATTTTAACCTTTACTGTGCTATCTATAGGAATTTGACTTTCTATAAGTTTACCTATTACTTCCACCCTATAAAAAAATAAGCTTGAGGGACCTGTAGGGGATAGGGACTCCATAAGACAGACAGAGTCAACTAACCTGGACATGTGGAGACTCCCAGAGACGAAACCACCAGCCAAAGTGCTAGGATAGGCTGGACCTAGACCCCAGACATGCAGTGTGGTCTTCATTTGAGTCTTCCAACAACTGGAGTGGGGGCTGTCTCTAAATCTGTTGCCTGCCTGTGGATCCTGTTCCCCTAACTGTGCTGCCTTGTCTGGCCTCAGTAGGAGAAGGTACATCTAGTCCTTGTAGTGACTTGAGTGCCAGGGTGGGGGGAGATGCCCAAGGCGGTCCCCCTTCTCAGAGGAGAATGAGGGGGATATGGGGAGTAGGAGCTCTCTCTCTCTCTCTCTCTCTCTCTCTCTCTCTCTCTGTGTGTGTGTGTGTGTGAGACTTGGAGAAGGGGGCATCTGGATGTAAAGTGAATAAACTAATGAAAAAAAAAACCCATAAGCTAACTGAAACTCCCCTGTCCCCCCTTTTGACATAAGCAGTCCATGTAGCCTAAGATAGCCTCGAACTCCTAATCCTGCCTGAGCATCCCTACCGTTGGAATTACAGGCAGTAGTTACCACACCTGTCCAGAAATTCTTACCTTTTTAATTAAGGACTTCAGCCTGTAGTTTGGAGCTGTTAAGCAGTATCTATCAGGTGGCAGTCTAGGGCCTGCATATGGTTTAATCAGCGGCAAAGGGATTTGATTCTTCTGCCTTGCAATATCCAGTAAAAACTAACAGAGAAAAATCCTCATTAGAAATATAATTTTTAAAGTGTAAGTAAGAATAACTGCAAATAAACGTTTGCTCACATCTCTCGGGGGAGGAGAGGTAAAAGATTGGTCAGCTCGGCACTGGATTGCCAGTCTCACATCATCTGCATCAACAGTTGCTTTCTTAGCATGGCTTGAATAAATTTTTGCATCATCCAGAATTGTAGTCACATAGCCTTTAAGAGCAAAATAGTCTTTTCTTAAATGAATGAAGACATTTCAAGGCAGGATCTTAACTAGCCTATACTGGTCTCACAAGATAGCCAAGGGATACCTGGAACTGCTGATCCCCTTGCCTCTCCTCAAGGGCTAGATTACAGTATGCATCACCAAGACTAACCTAAAGGCATCTATTTATAGCCCCTTGTTTTTAAAAGGTTGCAGTAATTTCTGGAACATTTATGAATTTTGGATTTAATAACTAATTGTCCTATTTGCATACCTTACTTAAACGGACACACCATATTTAATTACTACTGTCTCTTAACTTGAGCTCCCTTTTACTGCTTTATTCATCTCTAGATTAGTAACAATTGATTTTGGTTTGAAGTGTTATAGTAAACGATCTTTTCTAATTCATGAGGTCAGGTTTGGGGTGTATTTATTTATTTATTTATTTAACTTACGGAAAGCAAATTCCAGCATTTGATTTATAACCCTTGGCTCATACTCTGTGATTCCCATATCCTTCAGGATCTGTGCCATCACCTGTGGATTCAAATAAAAACAAAGTGCCAGACGCGCGATGTAAGTGAAAGAAATCAAGGGTGGACTGAAGGCATATTTTTATATGCAGCCAACTGCTCCTTCTTGTGCCTCTCCCAGTGCGTGTCTGTCAGTAATCACACAAAATTAGTCATATGCTCTTGCTGAAAACTTTTAGCAAGGGTGAGAGCAAAGGCACTCGAGTGGCCGGCCTTTAGCGGCTTTCCAGGCAGAGGTAGGGGTGGGTCCAGCTGGCTGTCATTTTCAGATCTGTCAGTGAGGGAAGCTAGCATCAGAACCCATGTCGCAGTCGGGGCTCATAGTGAAGCCAGGAGGCTGCCGACTTGGGGGTGGGGGCGACCTCGGGTGGGCGAGACAAAGCCCTGAGGCAGCCCTTTTGAGGGGCTCCCCAGGAGCACGGACGGCGCCCCTGGCACAGGGGAACCCCGTTGCCCTTTCCCAGCCGCGTCTCCCAGCTGCAAACAGCGCGCGAGCCCCCCCTACCCGCCCCCCGCCAGGCGCTCGGTCTGGCCTGTCTCACAGGTCCCAAGGCCATCGAGTGCGCCAAGGCCCCCCGCTCCCCTCGCGCTCACCAAGGCATCCCTCGGAGCGTTCTTGACAGGCGCCATCTTGCTCGGCTCCATTTTCTCTAGCGGCTCCTCAACCACAGAGATAGAGTTGCAGGCGGCTTCCACCTCGATCTGGCTCCACCCCTGTGGGGGATGGAAGGCGGTCTTAGCATGCAGCTCCCCTTGGGCGGCTTCACAGCCGCCAGCCCCCACCTGTGTGGGCTTGGCTACGCTGGGCCCATGGAGGCTCTGAGGTGCAGAGAAGTCTCCCTAGCAACGCTCATCGACCTTGCACCACGCGTCTCCCGCTCCCCTCCGACCCCCTCACTCCCCCTTATGACCACTGAGTTTACTGGAATTCCCTCACAGGCCCTTCCTCCACTCTGTCTCTGTGTGAACATGGTTCTGGCAAACACAACAGCCCGTTACATTTGAATATCACATTAACAACGAATGTGTATCACCACATTGACACAGGCCATACTGACACTACAAAAATTAGTTGCTGCTTAGCTGACATTCAAATTTAACTGGGCATTATGAAATCTTTTTCAAATCTGGCAACCCTACCCAATAGACCAGAGGTTTTCGACCGGTGGGTTGCGACTTCTTCAGGGTCGAACCACCCTTTCAGAGGGGTTGCATATCAGATATTTACAAAAACATATTTATATTGTTTGCAACTCATAACAGTAACAAAATTACAGTTATGAAGTAGGAACGAAAATAATTTTATGGTTGGGGGTCCTCACAACTTGAGAAACTGCATTAAAGGGTACAGCATTTCGAAGGTTGAAAACCACTGCAACAGACTCTATTCTTCACACGTAGGGATTTGGTTAAGTCTACAAAGGCACCTGCTTCCCTTGGTCCTCACTGTCTGAGGGGCTCCAACCGCTAAGGTGGAAACTGGGCTCTCTCTTGTCTTGTTAGGCATTGGGACTGGCAAAGAGGATCAGAACAGTTAAATGCTCTTCCAGCAAGACAAGTCTGATGACCTCTGACCTCTAAAAGGCCCCTGGGCTTGAGTACCATGATGTTCACGCCAAGGCATCTACTTCCCCTACCCTTAGAATTATGAAGGCATCAGTTAACGGTCTCTGGTTTAAGATGACTCAGAGAATCCCATTTCTATGTTTATCAACAGCTCTATCCTCTTCCACCTTCGAGAAGGTTGCCATGACACCTAGCTTAGACACAACTAGGCCCATTAATTAGCGACAAGTCCTATCAGGGTGACTTCACAAAATTACATCACATTTCTTTGGTATTTAGTTCTAGAGCTATGATGGTAACATCTTTACGCCGACTGCTTACTAAGATTACAGAATTAGGCCACCCAAATAAGGCCTTTTCACTTCCTCACAACTGAGGGTCTCTTAGTTATAACAAATACTGTTTTACTTAAAATTCTCCAGTAGTATCTCTCACATATTAATTTAAGATTTCGGGGCTTAGCGAACCCTTCAGTTTGGGTACGGCAGTTTACCTGAGCCGACGCCTCAGCAACCTTGTCCCAAGCAGCCGACTCCTCAAAATGTTGGGGCTTAGCGAACCCTTCAGTTTGGGTACCGCAGTTTACCTCATCCTCATCCGGCGCCTCAACTATCTCGTCCCAAGCAGCCAACTCCTCAAAATTTCGGGGCTTAGCGAACCCTTCAGTTTGGGTACCGCAGTTTTCCTCATCCGACTCCTCGGAAGCCATCTTGAACTTTGACGCTCTTGCGGGACACACGCTAACGGCTCCCAAGCCACGCCCCCACGCCCCCACGCCACGCCCCCGCGCCACGCCCCCGCGCCACGCCCCCTGACCCTCTTTCCCTCAACTCCCTGCGCCCTAGCAATGCTTTACTTTCCAGTGTGAACCTTCGTTGTTCCCTAGCATCTTTTCCTTACTCTAAAACCAGCTGACCAATGTTTAAAACTAAGGATTACCTTTTCAAAACAAGTGGAAACTAGTAAACGAGTAGTTTGTACACAGTATAAAACAATTTTAAAAAAGAAAAAGCACTGCTTGACTCCCACAATTTTGACTTAAAAATTGTCTATGCAAAATATAAGGAATATCTTGTTTTTATTGTCTTTTCACAATGTAACTTATTTTACTTTGCTGTATCCAAATTTCCAGAATTACTAATCTTGTGCCTTGGGGCCATTTGTTAAGCAAAATATCAGTTATTTGCCCACATACACTGCAGTAGCTCATATGACAACTGAAATAGTTACTGGCTCATGGGTGAATCCATGTATAGCTGGAATGCACTAGACAGAGTGATGGCTCAACAAGGGAAGGTGCAAGAATTTAATATACTACTGAGAACAGCTTGCGATTTATGATTCATGGATTGTTAATTTCTGGAATTTTTTATTAAATAAGTTTAGATCATGGTTGACCACAGGCAACTGAAATTGTGAAAAGCAAAAAACAGATTTAGAGAGATTACTGTAAAGAAATGAGAGTCCTGTTTCACCCTGATGCTTTTTCTGGTAACTCTCTCTCTCTCTCTCTCTCTCTCTCTCTCTCTCTCTCTCTGTGTGTGTGTGTGTGTGTGTGTTCGCGTGTGCATGCTTGTGAGTGCTCTGAAGCTATTTTATTTTCAAATACAGCTCTCTTTTCTTTCTTGAATGAGAGTTGTTTCACATAATGTCTGTGCTGATTGGTTTTTTTGTTTTGTTTTATTTTGTTTTGCTTTTTGACAACTTGACACAAGCCAGGGTCATCTGGAAGAAGGAACCTCAACTGACAAAATGCCTTTGTAAGACTGGCCTTTAGGCAAGTCTTTGGATTATTTTTCTTGATTGATGATTGATGTTTCAGGGCTCAGGCCACTGTGGGTGGTCCACTGCTGGGCAGATGGTCCTTAGTTGTATACAAAACAGGCTGGGCAAGCAATGCGAAATAAGACAGCAAGCAGCACTCCTTTGTTGTCTCTACTTCAGTCCCTGCCCTGACTTCCTTGAATGATGGAGTACACCTGTAAGATGAATAAATCCTTTCCTGCCCAAGTTAACTTTGGTCATAGTCTTCCAAAATCAAGCTCTTTTGGAGAAACAGCATAAAAATATCTGTTTGAATTTTGTCTAGTCTCATTCCCAGTGTATTTCTAAATTAGATGCATTTCTTTCTTTCTCACCTTAATAAAAATTTGAATTTATAGCAGACTAACATTTTAATATCTTTTCTATGGCCAATTGTTATGATAATCACTTTGCAGGTACACGTCTTAAGTAAGTTATTCCTTCTATTTATGGAAACTGAAACATTTCAGGTACCTCTGTTCATTTTAAGAAACTGGAAAGTACACAAAAACTTCCATTATGAAATCTTTAATATGCTAGGCAAGAAAATCACATCCTTATTCATCACAATTATATAGAAGACTTGCATATAGTACACCTAGTTGGTTAATATCTTGTGATTTTCTTTGCTAGTAGTTTATGGACTGAGTGGAATATATTATAATTTATATTTGCATGTTATTTGAATATGAACACAACTAAGCACTTTGTATTTGGACAGAATAGCAACATTTTGTTATATATTTTCTACAGTTTTATTAATATCTTTATGAATCCATTTAGTAGCTGTGAAACTCCGTTGTGTTCAAGTACACATTCCTAAAAATGAGACGGAACATTTGTAGAAAGTATGATTGGTAGTTATATCTAACCCACTTTACTGTATATATTTTTGAATATCTAAACTAATTCAACAATTGTTTTTTTTTTTTTTTTTTGACTTTTTTTTTACAGTGGCTTTGAACTCACTATGTAGCACAGGCAGGTATTAAACTTGTGGTTTTCATGTCTCAGCTGCCCAAGTGCCGCAATTACAGACATTGACTGCTGCATTTGCATAGTTGCAGTTGGTTTCAACTCAATATTGGAGCCTTACTGAGAGGCAAGCAAACTGGATTTGGTCTCCATATGCCTTTCTACTTCCCTTTCTACCATGTCCAATTTTATATTCTTTTCTGTATTTTATGAAGTATGCTTTATTTTTGTTATTGTCCTTCCTATTCTAGTGTGCATGTCCTGGAAGATCAGAAGGACCCAACTACCATCATGAATACTTGGCTAGAAGTTAAGCACTATAAGGTAATATTTATTGAAGAAATATGTTATTTTCAGGTTTGTATTTGTTATCAGGATCCTGTAGTGTTTTTTTCTCTTTTATCTTTTTAAAGGATTCATTTATTATTTATGTGTACCTGCATGATTGTGTATACCACTTGAGTGCAGGAGCTCGTGAAGGCCAGAGGACATTGGACCTCCTAGAATGGGAGTTACAGGTGGTTTCGAACCATTTGATATGGGTGGTGAACACAACCCATAGCATTAAGTGCTCTGAATAGCAGAGCTGTCTCTCAAGACCTGTTTTCTTTTCCTTTTAAGTGACCAAAAAGCCCTCAGACACCAGCAGTTGGATTATCCAATTGGCCCGCTATCTGACTCTTCCTTTCTGATGCCCTGCCTTACCGGCAAGTTTCAGGGAGTGGAATTGAGTGACTAATTCAGATTGAGGGTAAAATGGAGGCTGGTTTGGAATTAAAACTGTTTGTCCAGTTTTTTCAAGTCTTCTAGAAGTGCATGTCCATTAGCATGGTGGCAAGCACGACTACAGCTTGGACATTTTCTCAGAAATGTCCAAGAAAATATTAATCAAACACTTGCTTCTTAGATAATTGTCTCAACTGTCACCCATACAGCTTTGACTGCTTTGAGCACCTCACAACTGCCTGGAAAACTGTGATCCAGTTCAGACACCTAGGGGAAGATCCTGGTCTAGCTACAGATGACTCAAGGGGAATCCCTTCCGCACTTTAGACCACTGTATTGGTTGTGGCCACTTCAACACTGGGTTTGCTTCAGGAAAATGTACTTCAATCCTGGCCACATCAGACATTCAGAAACGGCTCTGGGAGACTTCTATCATGACAGATTCAGGTGAAGCTTGTATGTATGGGAAAAAGCAGTGACAGTCACTATGGAAAACATCATCTGTGTTGTGTTGACCATCAAGACAGCGTTGTTCTAGCCTTTATTTATTTGTTTATTGTTTCCAACTCAGCTATCTTCAACCATTATCTAGGATTTCTTATGTCAAAAAGATTTAGGATTCATCCAGTAGATCATGTTTTCTTTAGAATGCCACCCTGAAGCTCTTTTAAATGAGCCAAAATACAGGTCATTTGTGAGAACTTCAAGGAGCAAAGGTTGAGTATCTCTTCATATAAACTTTGTGGATTGCAGTTTTCTCATTGAGAATTGTATAAAAGGGAGCCTCTTTTTTCCCTCTGCAGCTAGCAGGGATCATACATGGCCTTATTTTGCTCTGGAAGCCTGAACAAGTTAGTTTAAATCCATGATCTATAAAAAAACAAGAATAATAATTAATAGTGCAATTCAATAACTAAAGTTGTTACAATTGATAGTTACATAGCTCTTAATTTCCCTTGGGTAGTCAAGTGAAAATTTGTACTATGGCAAATACTTTACATTGTACTTAGACAAATACTATAGGAAAAGCAGAAAGAAAAGACACATTGACTCTCTGAAAGAGACCCACTTGGATTTTGGGACATAATTTAGTAAGCCAAGTTTCATAATATAAGTTCTTGGCTTTGAGATCTGTAACAAGAATAAATAAACATTTTGTCTCTGATAATAGCCTGTATTACAGTTTGGTGCTGGACCCTATGCAGTATAGCCCAGCAAGTAAACCCATGTGCTGGCTAGTTTTATGCCAACTTGACACAAGCTAGAGTTATCTGAAAGGAGGGAACCTCAATTGAGAAAACACATACATAAGATCCACCTGTAAGGCATTTTCTTAATTAGGGATTGATTGGGGAGGTCCCAGCCCACTGAGGGTAATGCCATCTCTGGGCCAGTGGTCCTGTGTTCTATAAGAAAGCAGGTTGAGCAAGCCAGGGAAAGCAAGCCAGTAAGCAGCACCCCTCCCATGACCTCTGCATCAGGTCCTGACTCTTCCCACTCTGTTTGAGTTCCTGCCTTGATTTCCCTCAGTAATGGACTTTGATGTGGAAGTATAAGACAAACCCCTTTGTCTCCAGTTTGCCTTTGGCCAGTGTATTTCATCACAGCAATAGAAACCCTAACTAGAACACCTTGCAACAAGAGAATGAAAGATGAACTTGCATCTAAGCTAGATTATGCTCACTTGCCACTCCTCTGAGTTTGACCAGAAAAATCTTGGCTATAGTGAAAATTGGATTATTTTGGGTTGAAGTTGCATGGTCTGATTTTGGCTAAAAATAGGAACTGTCCCAGACAAGCATTCTGTGACATCAAGGGGCTTCTCTATTATGGTAAGAACTGTAGGTTGACAGGAATTTGCCTAGTACATAGTGAGGGACCATATCATTTTCTTGTTGCTCATAATATTAAGGAATGCTAATTTCACAGTTCTATAAAACAAGGCATCACAAAGATCCCTTTATAACTTTATCCAAATCCAGAATAAAATCCAGGTCAGGGGTTGGAGAGAAGATCAGTACTTGAGAGCAGTTCAGTGGCTCACAACTATCTGTAACTTCAATTCCAGGGGATCCAAAATCTTTTCTATCTTCATTGGTACCATGAACACACCTGGTGCACATATATGTAGGCAAAACACTTGTATATATAAAATAAAAATTGAAAAAAATTAAAAAATCAGCCAGGCAGTGGTGGTACACGCCTTTAATTCCAGCACTTGGGAGGCAGAAGCAGGCAGATCTCTGTGAGTTCAAGGCCAGCTTGGTCTCCAAAGTGAGTTCCAGGACAGCCACAGCTAGACAGAGAAACCTGCCTCAAACACCCCTCCCCACCACACACGAAAAAACCCCCAGAGGTTATTGAGATCCACAAATAGTAAATGCGTCCTTTGAAGTAGCTCCTATTACCCATTATAATTTAACTCTTGAAAAGTCTTTCTTTCATGAATATCAGATTTGTCATGAATCTTAATTGTAAAGTTGTTTCTCCTGATAGCACTTTGAGATGTTCCCATAAGTTGCCTTTGTTGCATGTCCTCCCGCTTCTCACCTACAGAAAACTCTATGTATGGATATTTTGCTTGCATGCATGTCTGTGTACCACATGTGTACAGTGCAATGGGGCCTAGAAGAGAGTGTTGAATCCTCCAGGACTGGAGATGCAGATGATTTCGAGCCGTCACGTGGGTTCTGGAAATCAAACCCAGGTCTTCCTAGAAGAGCAGTCAGTGCTCTTAACCACAGAGCCATCTCTTCAGCTCCTGTCTGCTCTCTTTTCCTACAAGAAGCAAATCCATTTTTTCTCATTACTGTCATGTTCTTGATGTACACTGACTCAAAGAAAATTGGCATTTGCTATCTGAATGTTTTGTTTAGTGAAGTAGTTAATCGTTTTAACTCATTGCTGAGTTTTTTTTAACAGAGTTTTAAGAACCTCTTATATTTTGTATACAAATTTTCTATCACATTTACAAATATTTTCTACTCTGTGTTCTCAGTTTTACTGTATGTGCATTTGTGTGTGTATGCTTATGAGTGTATGAAATGGAAACTTAAGGGTTCTTTGGAAAGTTGGATGGTGTTTTGCTGGGACAAACACATGAAGAAACATTTAGCTGAAGTGGACAAGGTGAAAGGGAACTTTTAGCTGAAGCAGACACAGGAGAGAGGATGTTCTGCTAAAGCAAGCACATGAAAGGACAGGTGATGAAGGATTCTTTGCTATGATGTGCATGTATTGGTTCACCTTACATTGTGTAGTTGAGCTGCATTTGTCGGGACTCCATAGACAGAAATACACCAAAAAAACTTGTGGCGGAGTGTTGCAGTTTCTTGCTACTTCTGTGGACTCAGATGACAGACGCATGTGCTAAGGCGAGGCACGTGGAGGACATGTGATGTTTGGAGGGTATAAATAGGAGTACAGCTAGCTGTTCAACCCTTCTGGGTCTTGAGTCTTTGCTGATCTTTGCTCCCCAGAGAGAGACACAGCTGAGAACTTCTGCTATTCTTCTTGGTCCCTCCTGCTGACTCTAGCTGAGGCTGAGGCCTGGCTGTCTCTGCTAAGTCATGCAACCACTGCTGATTCCTGTTTGCAATCCTGACTCTACTGAACTGGACTGCTGGTGTATTTGTCAAATATTTGCGAGTGGCTCTGCTAACCTGTGATGAGAGTTGTTCCAAAGAACTTTTAAAACAGGTCCACTTCTCCTATATCCTTTCTTTTCCACTACCTCTGGTGGGTGGTGGGCTACAAGGGAGTTTAAAACATTTAAGAACCATCATTAAAAGTAGACTTTGAAAAAATTAAAAATAAAAGTGTGCGTGTGTGTGTGTGTGTGTGTGTGTGTGTGTGAATGAATGAATGAGCATGCATGTGGAAGCCAAAGGACAATCTCGGATATCATTCTTAAGATGCTGCCAACTTATTTTTGATGCAGAATCTCACATTATCCTGGAACTCATAAAGTATGGTAGACTGACTGACTAGTCAGGGAGCCGAAGGTACCTGCATGTCTCTGTCTCTCCAGCACCGGGACAAGTATGTAGCCTTCACCTGACAGGTTTGGCATAAGTTTTGAGGATTTCACTAGTTCCTTGTACTTTCAAGGTAAGCACTTTTACCAATGTACCTATGGCCCCAGCACATAAGGCTCAAAAAATAACTTGGAAGGAATCGAATCTGCCATTTTAAAATATATTATGGATTTTAGTGGCATATACAAAGATGATGTATCTAGCTGAAGGTCTGTTAGCTCTTCTAACACTTCCTTTAAAAGTGCCATAGTTTTAACCCTCATATTTAAGGTTATATTCTTTTTAGTGTATGGTGTGAAGTAAGAATCTAAACTCATGTCGTGGATATTCAATCGTCCCTGTGCCATCTGTTGACAGAACGTAATTTCTTCCTTGGATTGTTTTGCTAGTCTCTATTTAAAATCAACTGATCAAAATTTGAGAGTTTTAAAATAGTTTCTCCTTTGTATCAAACATCTATATAGCTATTCTTATGCCATTACCGCACTGTCCTGATTATTTTAAGATTATAATCACGTTTTTGAGATCTCATTATGGAGCTCTGGTTGGCCTTTAACTCCTGGAAATCCACTTGCCTCTGCTACCCAAGTGCTGTAATTAAAGGCTTCTGTCACCATGGCTAGATGTAATCACTTTTGAAACTGAAAAAATGCGAAATTTTCAACTTTATTATTTTCTTATACTGTTTTCTCTATTTTTGATCCTTTGTGACTTCATTAAATTACTGGCCGAATTATATTCAAAAGTAGAATGGTTGTATGGGGTGTGTGTGTAACTAACTGTTTTGTGATTGGATATGAGGCCTGGCACATAGGAGTGATTTCCTTCTTGGCACTGCAGACCTTGTCAGAAACTCGTGACTAGGTAGAGCATAAGCTTTATGAAAAACTAATGTTATTCAATGGTCATGCTATCAAACTGCTTTTTAAACCCTTAGGTTTATATGCATCAATTTGTGTTGCTCTCAAATTTGGCCAGAGATGCTTCTTTTTGCCAGGAGGCTCCTAAGGGACACACTGCCATGTACAGTCAACTGAGAATGAACTACCAGTGATCATGTATATTAACCTTTTCTGACTCAGGACTCATGGAGTATCAGGAAGAATGGGTGGAAAGAAGGTAAGAACTGGGAACTAAGGAGAGTTGCGCAAAGTCGACCTTTGGACCTGGCATGGCTACTGCACGCAGGCACAACAGCTCACACCAGTTGTACCTACCTGCACAACATCAAGCCACTTAAAAATTCCATCCTAAACAGAAGAGTGGTGCTCAAGGCCCTACTCTCATTGGTGGAACAGTTGACAGTTGATGGCTGTTGAGGGGGAGAGAATTACTCTCTTTTGGATAATGTGGCTGCTGGTAGGTTGCCCATCTGCCAGCAGCTGGCCACACACTCATGCACATATGAAGCACTCATTGGACTCAAGGAGTTATTAGTAACAAAACAGGAAGGAGCCATGGATCCCCCCATGTGTACACTTTGGTTGGTGGTTTAGTCCCTGGGAGCTTTGGGGGTCTGGTTGTTTGATATTGTTGTTCTTCCTATGGGGTTGCAAACCTCTTCAGCTCCTTCAGTCCTTCTCCTAACTCCTCCATTGGGGTCCCTGTGCTCAATCAGATGTTTGGCTTTGAGCATCTGCATCTGTATTGGTCAGACTCTGGCAGAGCCTCTCAGCAGACAGCCATATCAGGCTTCTGTCAGCAAGCACTTCTTGGCATCACCAATAGAGTCTGGGTTTGGTGTCTGCATGTGGGATGGATCCCAGGTGGGGCAGTCTCTGGATGGCCTTTGCTTCAGTCTCTGCTCCATTCTTTGTCCCTGTATTTCCTGTAGACAGGAGCAATTCTGGGTTAAAATTTTGGAGATAGATAGGTGGCCTCCTCCCTCAACCAGAGACAATGACTAACCTCTGGATGTGGTCTTGACAGGTTCTCCCTCCCTTTTGTTGGGTATTTCAGCTAATGTCATCCCTGTTTTGTCCTGGAAGCCTCTAAATTTCCTGGCATCTGGGACTTTTAGATGGCTACCCCCATCCTCCCATCCCCCATTGCTGCACACCTCTGTTCAATTTCCTGACCCTCTGTACATCTCCCCGGTCTCCCTCCACCCCACCTCTTCCTCCCAAGTCCCTCCCACTCTCTACCTCCCATGATTATTTTGTTTCATCTGTTTTTTTTAGCAGTCACTTGTTTTTTATTTTTGTCATTGTTTTTATGTCAAGGAAAAATACTTAACTCTACCAAAAATGCCTGTCAAAAATCAAAAGTCAAGTGAAAATATTGTTAGATGAAATTAAAAGATGCCATCCCCTGCAGGCCCTGGGCAGCAGGATGCCTTAAAGAAGTCCTTAAGAGTAACAGAAATACTTGGGGAACATAAAGCATTAGAATAGGAAAAGCCACTTAAGTATATAAAAAACACTTTCTCTTCATTTTAGAAGCACACATGACTAATTAACATTTTCAGTTGACCTGGTTAGGGGAACAGACTGATTTTTTTCACCCAAATGTTATGAGGATACAATCTTTAACAAACACCTTTCCCACCAACTGACAGTTGGATTATAATCTGATTGTTATTCTCTGATGTTAAATGTACATTTTCTACCAGTGCTAACTTGTCATTCATTCTCTCTTGATTTTTTTTTTATTATTTCAGGCATTTATAAACATCTCTTAGCAACAAAATATATGTGAAGAACCATACTATCATGACACCTTACAGATGAAGAACCTGAAGCTCAGAAAGATTAGCTCACTGCTTTATGAACATGTACTAGGAGGGAGCATCCTTTGACCCCCATGCTGATAACTATACTGGTTGAATCCACCCCTTTCTGGAAGATACAAGGGATGGCATTACCTAGCTCTTTGGGTATCATTGCCATCCAATGAAATATCAAACTCTTTTATTTTAATGTGAAAACCTTGGATTTTCTTAGACTTTCCAGAGCACATAGGGGTCATGTGGTTATTTGGCTTAATGGTGACTGTAAATGTGACTTTGGGTTATGTAACTGAGTAGGCAGCTGTCTAATCTAATTTCAGAGAGCCGAGAAGACTCCATGAGTGCACCCCCATTCTTCTCCATGCATGAAGCTCCCCTAGCAGCTACTACTTTTTCCTTTGTTTCTTTTTTTCCTTTTTTAAAATTATCAAATCATATTTTTTACTTTTTCACACAGGGGCTAAACACATAAAAATGCAGGATGTGGGGAAGGGGATGACACAGGAGCGTAGGTGTTCAGGGGGAATATAGATATCTTTCAGAACAGGGTATCAGCTGGGTGAAGGTTCAGGGGACAGGTCACTATGACTCTGCCTATGATTCACAAGTCCTTATCTAAGTTGGTACTATCTGCCAAAGGCTGCCTATTTACAAGGTCTATGACTGCTCAGGCTGGTAAATTTCCTATTTTGTTTCATCTTATAAGTAGGACTGAAGCATTCACACTTTGATCTTCCTTCTTCTTGAGCTTCATATGTCCTGTGATTTGTATCATGGGTATTTCAAGCTTTTTGCCTAATATCCACTTATCAATGAGTGCATACTATGTGTGTTCTTCTGTGACTAGTTTATCTCACTCAGGATGATATTTTCTAGTTCCATCCATTTGCCTGCAAAGTTCATGTAGTAATCATTTTTAATAGCTGAGTAGTACTTCATTGTGTAAATGTACGACATTTTCTGTATCCATTCCTCTGTTGAAGGACATCTGGGTTCTTTCTGGCTTCTGGCTGTTATAAATAAGGCTGCTATGAACATAGTGGAACATGTGTCCTTGTAATATGTTGGAGCATCTTTTGGGTATATGCCCAGGAGTGGTATAGCTGGGTTCTCAAGTAGTACTATGTCCAGTTTTCTGAGAAACTGCCAGACTGATTTCCAGAGTGGTTGTACCAGTTTACAATCCCACCACCTCTTTCTCCACATTTTCGCCAACATCTGCTGTCATGAATTTTTGATCTTAGCCATTCTGACTGGTGTGAGATGAAATCTCAGGGTCGTTTTGATTTGCATTTCCCTGATGACTAAGGATGTTGAACATTTCTTTATGTGCTTCTCAGCCATTCCACATTCCTCAGTTGAGAATTCCTTGTTTAGCTCTGTACCCCATCTTTAAATAGGGTTATTTGATTGTCTGGAGTCTAATTTATTGAGTTCTTTGTATATTTTGGATATTAGCCCTCTATCAGATGTAGGATTGGTAAAGAACTTTTCCCAATCTGGTGGTTGTCTTTTTGTCCTATTGATAGTGTTCTTTGCCTTACAGAGAAGCTTTGCAATTTTATGAGGCCCCATTTGTCAATTCTTGATCTTAGAGCATAAGTCATTGGTGTTCTGTTCAGGAACTTTTCCCCTGTGCCCATGTGTTCGAGGGTCTTCCCCACTTTCTCTTTTATTAGTTTTAGTGTGTCCGGTTTTATATGGTGGTCCTTGATCCACTTGGACTTGAGCTTTGTACAAGGAGATTAGAATGGATTGATTTGTATTTTTTACATGCTGACCTCCAGTTGAACCAGCACCATTTGTTGAAAATGCTGTCTTTTTTCCCACTGGATGGTTTTAGCTCATTTGTCAAAGATCAAGTGACTATAGGTGTGTGGGTTCGTTTCTGGGTCTTCAATTCTATTCCATTGATCTTCTTGCCTATCTCTGTATCAATACCATGCAGTTTTTAATACTACTGCTTTGTAATATACCTTGAGGTCGGGGATGGTGAATTCCCCCAGAAGTTCTTTTATTGTTAAGAATAGTTTTTGCTATCCTGGGTTATTTGTTATTCCAAATGAATTTGAGACTTGATTTTTATCTCTGTGAAGAGTTGATTTAGAATTTTGATGGGGATTACATTGAATCTGTAGATTGCTCTCAGCAAAATGGCCATTTTTACTATATTAATCCTGCCAATCCATGAACATGGGAGATCTTTCCATCTTCTGAGATCTGCTTCGATTTTTTTCTTCAGGGACTTGAAGTTCTTGTCATATAGATCTGTCACTTGCTTGGTTAGATTCACACCGAGGTATTTTATATTATTTGTGACTATTGTGAAGGGTGTCATTTCCCTAATTCCGTTCTCAGCCTGCTTATCTTTTAAGTAGAGAAAGGCTACTGGTTTGTTTGAGTTAATTTTATATCCTGACACTTTGCTGAAGTACTTTATCAGGGTTAGGAGTTCTCTGTTGGAGGTCTTGGGGGTTACTTAAGTATATAATCATATCATCTGCAAATAATGATATTTTGACTTCTTCCTTTCCAATTTGTATCCCTTTGATCTCTTTTTGTTGTCTAATTGCTCTGGCTAGGACTTCCAGTACTATATTGAATAGACAGGGAGAGAGTGGGCAGCCTTATCTAGTCCCTGATTTTAGTGGGATTGCTTCAAGTTTCTCTCCATTTAGTTTGATGTTGGCTACTGGCTTGCTGTATATTGCTTTTACTATGTTTAGGTATGGACCTTGAATTCCTATTCTTTCCAAGACTTTTACCATGAAGGGGTGTTCAATTTTGTCAAATGCTTTCTTAGCATAGAGTGAGATGATCATGTGTTTTTTTTTTTTTTGAGTTTGTTTATATAGTGGATTATGTTGATGGATTTCTGTATATTGAAGCATCCCTCTGTTCCTGGGATAAAACCTACTTGATCATGGTGGATGATTGTTTTAATGCATTTTTGGATTCATTTTGCGAGAATTTTATTGAATATTTTTGCATCGATATTCATTAGGGAGATTGATCTGAAGTTCTCTTTCTTTGTTGGGTCTTTGTGTGGTTTAGGTATAAGCATAATTGTGGCTTCATAGAACAAATTGAGTAGTGGTTTTTCTCTTTCTATTTTGTAAAATAGTTTATAGAAAATTGTTATATTAGGTCTTCTTGGAAGGTCTGATAGAATTCTGCACTGCTGCTATTTCTTTAAGGGTTATAGGACTATTTATATGGTTTAGCTGATCCTGATTTAATTTTGCTTTCTGGTATCTGTGTAGGAAATTGTCTACTTCATTCAGATTTTACAGTGTTATTGAGTATAGGCTTTTGTAGTAGGATCTGATAATTTTTGAATTTCCTCAGTTTCTGTTGTTATGTCTCCCTTTTCAGTTCTGATTTTATTAATTTGGATAGTGTCTCTGTGCCCTCTGGTTAGTCTGGCTAAGGGTTTTGTTGGGAGCCGACTTTTAGCAGAAAGCGGCTAGATTATCTTTGCAGCCATCTGGAACCATATACCCTGATAAGAGACTTGGTTTTCAATGGCCTACAACAGCTGAAGCACACTCTGATATCCCACATATTTTGTGTTGCTGTTTACTGCCCCCAGCTGCAAGGCATGCAGTTCACGTGCTGTCCACGTGCTATCCAGGCCATTTATGCCTGTAAGGAGCACGTGGTATCCAAGCCTGCAAGGCGCACAGTGCACGTGCTATCCACGCTAGCCATGCCTGTAAGGCTTACGTCATATCAACACCTGCAAGGCACGTGGTATCCACGTGCCTTGTAGGCACGTGGCAAAAGTGTATAAATACCTCAGAATTCCCTTCAATAAAAGAGACTTGAGACTTGGTATGAGACTTGAGACTTGATCAGACTTTCTGTCTTGTCTCCATTCTTCGAGTCTCCTGCCCCTGCAGCCCCACTCTCTCTCTTGACCAGAGCACGGGTCCCAACACCTTAGCCCTAAAAGCGTTGAGGCAGAGTAAGGTTCTCAACAGGGTTTATCTATCTTGTTGATTTTTTCTCAAAGAACCAGCTCCTGGTATTGTTGATCCTTTGTATAGTTCTTTTTGTTTCTACTTGGTTGATTTCAGCCCTGAGATTGATTATTTCCTGTAATCTACTCCTCTTGGGTGTATTTGCTTCTTTTGTTCTAGAACTTTCATGTGTGCAGTCAAGCTGCTAGTGTGTGCTCTCTCCAGTTTCTTTTTGTAGGCACTTAGAGCTATGAGTTTTCCTCTTAGCACTGCTTTCATTGTGTCCCACAAGTTTTGGTATGATGTGTCCTCATTTTCATTAAATTCTAAAAAGTCTTTAATTTCTTTCTTCATTTCTTCCCTGACCAAGTCATCATTGAGTAGAGCATTGTTCAGTTTCCACATGTATGTGGGCTTTCCATTGATTTTATTATTATTGAAAACCAGCCTTAGTCTGTGGTGATCTGGTATAATGCATGGGATTATTTCAATTTTCTTGTATCTGTTGAGGCATGTTTTGTGACCAGTTATATGGTTAATTTTGGAGAAGGTACAAATACGTACAGAGAAGAAGGTATATTCTTTTGTTTTTGAATGAATTGTTCTATAAATATCTGCTAAATCCATTTGGTTTATAACTTTTCTTAGTTTCACTGTGTCTGTTTAGTTTCCGTTTCCATGATCTGTACACTGATGAGTGTGGGGTGTTGAAGTCTCTCACTATTATTGTGTGAGGTGCAATGTGTGCTTTGAGCTTTAGTAAAGTTTCTTTTATGAATGAGGGTGCCCTTGCATTTATTGCATAGTTGTTCAGAATTGAGTGTTCATCTTGGTTGGTTTTTCCTTTGATGAGTATGAAGTGTCCAATCTTATCTCTCTTGATAACTTCTGTTTGAAAGTTGATTTTATTCAATATTAGAATGGCTACTCCAGCTTGTTTCTTGGGACCATTTGCTTAGAAAATCTTTTTCCAGTCTTTTATTCTGAGGTAATGTCTGTCTTTATCACTGAGGTATGTTTCCTGTATGCAGCAAAATGTTGCATTCTGTTTAAGTATCCAGTCCATTAGTATATGTCTTTTTATTGGGGAACTGAGTCCACTGATACTAAGATATAGTAAGGAAAAGTGATGTTACTTCCTGTTATTTTGTTATTAGAAGAGGAGTTATGTTTGTGTGGCTATCTTCTTTTGGGTTAGTTGGAAGAAGATTGCTTATTTGCTTGTTCTAGGGTATAATTTCTCTCCTTGTGATGGTGGTCAATTATCCTTCGTAGGCCTGGATTTGTGGAAAGATATTGTGTAAATTTGGTTTTGTCATGGAATATCTTGGTTTCTACATCTACAGTGATTGAGAGTTTTGCTGGGTATAGTAGTCTGGGCTGGCATTTGTGTTCTCTTAGGGTCTGTATGACATCTGTCCAGGATCTTCTGGCTTTTATAGTATCTGGTGAGAAGTCTGGTATAATTCTGATAGGTCTGCCTTCATATGTTACTTGGCCTTTTTCCCTTACAGCACTTAATATTCTTTCTTTGTTTTGTGCACTTGGTGTTTTGATTATTATGTTATTGGGGGGGATTTCTTTTCTGATCTAGTCTACTTGGAGTTCTGTGGGCTTCTTGTTTGTTCATGGACATCTCTTTAGGTTAGGGAAGTTTTCTTCTATAATTTTGTTGAAGATATTTACTGGCCCTTTGTGTTGCGAATCTTCACTCTCTTCTATACCTATTATCCTTAGGTTTGGTCTTCTCATTGTGTCCAGGATTTTCTGGATGTTTTGGGTTAGGAGTTTTTTGCATTTTGTATTTTCTTTGACTGTTGTGTCAATATTTTCTATGGTATCTTCTGCACCTGAGAGTCTTTCTTCTATCTCTTGTATTCTGTTGGTGATGCTTACATCTATAACTCCTGATCTCTTTACTATGTTTTCTATCTCTAGGGTTGTCTCCCTTTGTGACTTTTTTTATTGTTTCCATTTTAGACACTGCATGATTTTGTTCAATTCCTTCACCTGTTTGGTTGTGTTTTCCTGTATTTCTTTAAGGTATTTATGTGTTTTTTATTTAATGGCTTCTACCTGTTTTCCTGTGTTTTCTTGTATTTCTTTATGGGAGTTATTTATGTCCTTCTTAATGTCCTCTATCATCATCATGAGATGTGATTTTAAATCAAAATCTAGCTTTTCAGGTGTGTTGGGGTATCCAGGGCTTTCTGTAGTAGGAGAACTGTGCTCTGATGATGCCAAGTAGCCTTGGCTTCCTTTGCTTATGTTCTTGTGCTTCCCTCTCGCCATCTTGTTATCTCTGGTGTTAGCTGGTCTTGATGTCACTGACTGTAGCTTGTCTCTCATGTGAGCCTGTGAACCTGTACTCTTAGGTGTGTCAGCACTTCCTGGGAGAGAAGCTCTTTCCAGGGGGTATTGGGGTACAGAGGACTTCCTCATAGGGTCAGCTCCAGTGCACAGATGAAAACCAGAAGGACATCCCTGGCTGCTTTACTGTTCCTGTGGCCTGTGGGCTCTGGGTGGATCCCACTTGAGCCAGGTATTGGAGCAGTAGTGGTGGTCTCACCTGTGATCTTAGGTTTGTCAGGGCTCCTGGGAAACCAGGTCTCTCCAGGTGGGATTGGGGTACAGAGAACTGTGGCATAGGGTTAGCTCCTGGGCACAGATGGAAACCAGAAGAATCTTGTTCTCTAGCATTTCTTATAGGACAGGTCTGATGACCCTAAATTTGCTTGGCTCTTACTGTCAGAGAACTTTTATCTCTTTTTCATTTGTAGAGAATAATTTCACTGGATGGTAGTATTTTGAATTGGCATTTTTATTTCGTTTTTGTTTGTTTGGTACAATGAAAATCTTTATTTACTCTCTCCTTGTCTTTAGTTTCTCTCAAGAACTCAAATTTTAGGTGAATTAGATACATTTGTGAATAAAGTACCTTTTAATGTTATTTTTTATTTATTAATTTATAAATCATTTATAACTATTCACCTTTGGAACTAGATTATAAAATGAAACATCTTGGGATAGATTTAGTTGAGTTGAACCTAACTGGTGAGCCTTGACATTTTTGTATAGTTAGCTGTATCTTTATCTTGAATCCCTTCCTCCTCCTCCACTCCCTCTCCACCCTTTTGTCCTCCTCATCCCTGTCATCCTCTTCTTCCTTCTCCTCCTCTCTCTCTCCCTCCTTCTCCTCCTCTCCCTCTTCCTCATCCTCCTCTTGTTTTGTGCTGTTCTGGCTGGCATGGATCTCACAGAGATCTGCCTGCCTCTTTCTCCTGAGTGCCAGGGTTAAAGATGCATGCCACCACTCTGGATCTGTTTTAAAAAGATTTATTTATTTATTTATTTCATGTGTATGCCTGTTTTGACTGCATGTGTATCTGTACACCACTGTGTGTGCCATGCTGAGGAAGCCAGAAGAGGGCACCGGCTTTTTTGGAACTGGAGTTAACTGACTGTTGTGAACATTTGAAAGCATCCTGGGTCCTCTGTAAGAACAGAAAAGTGTATTGAGCCATCTCTCTACCACCCCGTCATTATCTTTCTGAATAAGCTTTCTACCCTTTTGCGCTTCTTGTCTCATTTGCTTTCCTTAAAGGCAAACATTTTGCTAAACATTTGGCTCTTCTATTGCTGTATGGGAGTTCCCGTATGCTTTCTTCATTTCTCCTAGCATTTTTGTTATCTAATTATGTATTTCCAAGTAATCTGTCTTAAAGTTTCCTTATTTTGTTTCCTGTTTGATTTATTTTACCACACAGTCTTTCTATCACACTTTGAACTTCAGTTAGTATACATGTCAGCTCAAGAACCTTTGTAGGTTGGGTGTAGTGACACACATCACATCTATACCCCTAGCTCTCAGGAGGCAGAGGCCAGAATCTTGAGCATTTTGCTAGCCGGGCACAAATAACCAAAAAAAAAAGTTTCATCAGAAAAAAGCATTCTAAGTTCCTCCAGTTTACTACTTGACTATATCTCTGTTCTACTGAAGCTCATCCAGTGTTTAATTAATTAATTAATTAACATCTCAAACACTGCCTCCCTTCTGGTCGTCCATCACAGAATCCCTCCCCTCATTCTGTCCCCTTCACCTCTGAGAAGGTTCCCCTCTTTGGGTATCTCCCCCACCCAAGTGCATCAATTTTCTGAGGGATTAGTCAGATCCTCACCAACTTAGGCAGAACAAGGCAGCCTTCTGCTACATACGCTCTTTGGTTGATGGCTAGTCTCTAAGAGCTTTCAGGGGTCCAAGTTAGTTGACACTGTTGGTCTTGCTTTGAGGTTCCTATCCCCTTCAAGGCCTTCAATCCTTGCCCCAAGTCTTCTATAATGGTCCCTGACTTCTGTCCAATTCTCAGAGAGGTAACCCAGACCCAAAAGAAAATGCATGGTATGTACTCACATACACACACACAAAAAAAGTTAAACAGGAAGAAAGGCCCAAGAGAGGATGCTAAAATCACACTTAGAAGGTAGAACACAATAATCATGGGAGGCAGGAGGAGGGAGGGACCTGAGTGGGAGAGGGGAAGGGGGAGAGTATGGGGGTAGGATCAAGTCTGTGCCCAGCTTGTAGTAATATAGCTTGGAAGTCAATCCAGTCACCAGAAAGTAGGTCCCTGTCTGGTGCTGGGCATGTCTCGAGGATCCATCTAAAAAGGTTGGTTTGGGAGACAGAGGCCTTTGGGTCCTTTCAGATATCAAGTCTCCATGTAGTGACCGTGGCACTGAGCTCCAAGAAAAAGCAAGAATCTCACTTTTTTGCATTTCACTGGGTTGGCTGCTCTTCCTGCTCTGCCAACTGAGGTTGAGAGGTGGGGCTGGTGGAGGTGGTCTCCTAGCCATCAGACTTTGGAGGATGCTCAGTGTGAGGATAAGACCTGGGGTTAGGGGGTGTGGGGTCCTGCTTGACATTGGGTTTCAAGTCTCAAATCTGGATTTAATTCTCTTTCCCAAGTGGGAGGTGTCTTGATTGAGCTGTATGGAGCTGAAGGTGGAGCACCACAGGCAACTCTTTCCTTTTGCTTCCTTCAGGGATTCTTTTATAGGCCAGGAACATTGAGACTTTCCCCTGGCTTCCTGGGAGCCTACACAAACAGATTAGTGCATGGGTCGCTGTTTAAATTGGCATGTCTGTGAGGGAGATGGTCTCTAGACCATTTTCCTCAGCTGGCATCTTTCTGCCAACCTTATATTTCCTTCACTACTACATTTGAATACCTTCAACTGCTATTTCACTTTAACACTTAATAAGTATACACTGTGGCATTTTAACACATGATGCAGCACACACTGATCAAACCATGTCCTTATTTATCTCTTTGACACTTATGTTTTGAGCCTCCTTATTGATTTTTAAAAGAATTCTTACAGCATTTGAGCATCTCTCTTGTAATCTTCATAATGTTCTGACTATCATTTAGTTCACTATGCTGTGGAACACTATGAGGTATTACTTCTGTCTGGCTTTCAATACCCCTTAACCAGTGTCATCTTTCCTTCTTGTCTGCCTCCTAACTTCTTAGTGTTGTACAATCTGACTCCTTTAGGTTTCTGTATATGAGCTACAATCATGTTGTATTTCTCTTTCTGTGTTTAGCTTATGTCAGTTAACACACTGTCTTTCAGTTCTGACAATTTTGCTAAGAAATGACAGGATTTTGTGTTTATGGTTGAGTAATACTCAATTATGTACCTATACCAGCCAGCCTGCCTTCCTGCCTGCCTGCCTTCCTTCCTTCCTTCCTTCCTTCCTTCCTTCCTTCCTTCCTTCCTTCCTTCTTTCCTTCCTTCCTTCTTTTCTTCCTCCCTTCCTTTCCTCTTCCTCCTTCTCCTTCTCCTTCTCCTCCTCCCCCTCCCCCTCCTCCTCCCCCTCCTTCCCCTTCCTCCCCCTCCCCCCTCCTCCCCCTCCCCCTCCCCCCTCCTCCCCCTCCTCCCCCCTCCCCCCTCCCCCTCCCCCTCCCCCCTCCCCCCTCCCCCTCCCCCTCCCCCTCCCCCTCCCCCCTCCCCCTCCTTCTTCTTCTTCTTCTTCTTCTTCTTCTTCTTCTTCTTCTTCTTCTTCTTCTTCTTCTTCTTCTTCTTCTCTCTCTCTCTCTCTCTCTCTCTCTCTCTCTCTCTCTCTCTCTCCTTTGGATAGTGTGAACCTAGACATACTTTTTCTGTGTAGCACTGGCTGTCCTGGAATGCAGTGTGTAGATCAGACTAGTCTCAAACTCAGAGATCCACCCGAGTCTGCCTCCTGAGTGAAAGAATTAAAGGCAAGAGCCACTACTGCCCAGCTCCGTCACAATTTTTTAATCAATGGACACTTATTGTAGATAGGGCTGTAATAGTGTTCAGTAATGTTTTTTCATAAAATACCTAATCTTTTCTAAGGGTTTCAATCAAGTATCAGAAATCAAGTAGAATGCAGGTGGAACTGTATTTATGTTGTAAGATTGAACCAACAGTTATTGGCTTAGTGCAAATCAAATGTTATCTGTTCAATGATGGCAACACAATGCTTATAAAGAAGAAAGCCTGAGGAGTGGAGAGATTGTTTAGCCATTAAAATCTAGGCTCACAACTAAAAATATAAGAGAGGGAAGACTGAGCTAATGTGTATCAAAATGTGGTGGTATTTGTATAATATCACTTATTAGTGTCCAGTAAAAGACTATATCTTAGAATATGCCAAAATTCTCAGTGGCCTTTAGAAGTGGATATCTTCATCCTGAATTTAGCATATTCAGTGTTAGAACCACTGAAATAGGAAATAGCATCTTATATATTTTCAGTGAGGGCAGTGAGTTTCTTGACACATTCTGAGAAAAGCCCCTGGAGGGTGAACAGTGGGAACTGTGGTGAGATGCTTCCTGTGTAACTAGAAATGGATGTGAATTCATCTACTGTGAGAGAAATCAATTATAACACTTCATGTCCATATGAATGCATATGATTGTACATGTATACAATATTTGACAATAGGAATGAGAGGGTTTTAATGAGCCTACAGTGGTATAGAATTGTTCTCTGTGTTCTCCTTTCCATTTTGCCTACTTCCTATTACAGCAAAGTGCTATACATTACTATTTACCCACTACAAAGCATGATGGCTAATCTTGCTTGTCAATATGACTGCATCTGGAGTCAATGAAAAGCCAAGGTGCTGGGTACTCGCATGTGAAACATTTTGTTAATTAGATTACTTCAAGCAGGTAGACCCGTCCTAGATTTTGGCTAAATCTTCTGGTGGCAGACTAAGTCAAAGGACACAGGACAAGGTAGTGGTTTTTTTTTTTTTTTTGCCTGCTTTCTCTTACTCTTCCTGGCAAGTTTATCTATTCTGTTGCTATCAGGTATTACATCCAACTTCTTCAGGATTCCAATGCAATCTGAAAACCAGCAGCTCTCCAGGTATCCTCAGGGACTCCAGTCCCAGACTGGGAGTGCTGAGACAACCAGCCTTGTGGATGAAACAACTACTAATTCTTGGTGTTTTTGTCAGGAGACAGTTAGTGTTGGACAATCCAGACCCCACACACACTCTCAGGCACTCTGATAAATCTCCCGTTAGTGTGTGTGTGTGTGTGTGTGTGTATACATATATATTCTGCCAGCTCTGTTCCTTTAGCGAAACCTAACAAACACACCAAGTCTTTATCAGGGTAGAAACCAATAGCTGAATATATTACTTTGAACAAATAAGCATACACAAGTTGTTTGCTAGATGCATTTTTATTACTTTATATGGATGTTAACAGGACAGAGAGAAGTGATATTTCTTATTTTGTTCTAAAAGAAATTCTAAAATACTGTTGTTATGTCATAGTCCTAAAAAATTTTGAAAACATTAACTTGAAAAGTCAAGGCAGAAAGTAGTTTCCACAGATGACTGAGTTTAACATAACAAGGCAATGGTTGTTCACAGAACAATGAAAATGGTAAAATTCAAGGGACATATGTTTCCTTAGAAATCTCTCTTCTACTGTCACAAAAGCTTTTAAAATGAAAGATAGGGCTTTTTGGTTTGTTTTCTGTTGTTTTGATTTTTTTGTTTTGTTTGTTTTGGTTTTTTTCCTGTTACTACTTTTTTATCAATAAGCATTAAGTATAAGAAGATGTATCTAAGGTTTTCTAAATGTGATACAATTTGCTTTCTTTGTTTCTAAATAATTGACTAGATGAGCAGGACGTACTGAAAAGCAACAGCACACAAAAGAGCAATCAGTGCGAACTTTATCTTGTACTTTCCCCTTTTCTCATTGTGGTTGCCTTTTCCTTTACCCCCACTGCCTTTGCCATGCCCAGAGTGATGTTTGTACGTTGAGAAAAGAGCACTGGGACTATATGGCCCCCACAGCTCTTGAAGACCATTGGAGGTTTCATATTGGCGTCCTGCACAGACCTTGAAGCGATAGCGTGAATTTGCATGGTAGTTGGACAAGGAAAAGGAAGTGTTCGGTCCTTTGTAAATCTAAGGAAAAAAGATCAAATGAAAATTATGGTTTTCTTTCCAATTAAAAATGCATTGGATAGGTTTTTACAACAAGAAAAATGAAAACTAGTTTAATGAACATCTTTATACCAAAAGCAAAATTTTACTCAATGTTTCTAATGTTCTGAGGGAATTCAGTATTGATTATATACTGAATTCCCTCAGAACATTATATACTTTTGTATATAATATAACACCCTACAACTGTTAACGTTTAATTACATTATGTATTTGAACCATGGGTTATGGCCAGTGAGAATCAAGAAATATTATACAATTTAATGGTAATGATTATATTAAATGAATAAGCTAGTTGTCTCAAAATAAAGATTATGTACATAAATGGTATGGCTGAGATGGCAATTTGGGATAAGGTTTAGTTACTTTAAACACCTTTAAAAATAACTTACTGCCTGTCAAAAGTGAAACCCTCAGCTGGATATTGAACTATAATTTTTTTTTAGGTCCTGCCTATTCCAGAACTTCTAGCTCCTTAGACTAGGCTGACCTAAAACTCAAAGTACTGGGATCAAAGGCATGCTCCACCACAACCTGATATTTTCTTTTAAAGCAAGGTCTCTACCTTCAAACTTGCTATGTAGCCAAAGAGTACCTGTATTCTTTTGCTTTTACTCCACAAATGCTGAGGCTACAGATATGTTCTACCATGCCTGGCAAAATGGTAAAGACTAAATTTGAAAGAATATACCTGATTAGCCTTTTTTCCAGTGTTGACTTGAAGACAGTAAACAATGTGATCACCTTTCATTGGCGCCAAAGATTCCCATTTGATCTCACAACCATTGTTATTCAGTGGATGTACTTTAGGTGCTGGGGAAAAAGTTACATTTTAGAAGGTCTAAACGATTAGATTTCAAATATATTGAAAAGACTCATGCAACCACGCAGTCATTACAAGCACATGTAGACCTAATATGAGAAATATGTAACCATACTTTAAAAAGATATTTATGTATTTTGAGAGAAGGTCTTGCTATGTAGCTGTGGCTGGCCTGGAACTTGCTTTGAAGAGCAGACTAGCCTTGAAGTCACAGATATTCACCTATCTTTGGCCACCTTGTGCTGAGATTAAAGGCATGCACTACCATACCCAAAAACTATACTTATTATTGGAAATAATTTTGTTATACCATCAGGAATCATGATTGCAGAAAATCCTTAACAAAGTTATAACTTAATAGTGCTTATTTGTAGGGTTATTGGGGTCCTGTATCTGTTTGGCCACAGGGCATGGGCCACTTGGGGGGCCAGGAAGGTGACCGTGCTTGCCCCATGTTGTCCCAGGGCAGGTGTTGGGCTGTAGGGCAGCCCTGGGACACCACTCTGGGGTTAGGGAAGTACAGTCTGAGGCTCAGGACAACTGAAGCTGGTTTGGGAGTACCCCTGGAAGAGCTGAGAAAGGAATGGGGACCTGAGGGATGGATCTGGCCCTGGGGTGGGGAGAGGGGAAGGGGGCTCTGGCTGGTCCCTCTGGGAGAGTCCTTGGCTTCTTGGTGGTTGGCTTGAGCTTGGGATTGGAAGCTGTGGCTGGGAGCACAGAGAGGCTTTCTATTCTACCCAGAGTCACTGTCACCTAAACATATTGATATAAAAATTTAGAAGCAAGAGTTTTTATGACATCTGTCTTTCTGAGCCGGGTCTCCTGTCTTACTCTAGAATTTTCTAATTACTGCTAAATTCAATATAGGTTCTGTGTAAGCACCAGTAAAATGGATAGTGTCTTTGTATTCCATTTACCTTTAAGTGCAGTGGGTGGGGATTTTGTTGTAGTGAAAGTGTAGACGTTGGACTCTGGTCCTTCACCAGCTTCATTACATGCCTGGATTTTAAACTTGTATTCTGTATATTCACTCAATTTTTGCACTTTGTGAGTCACATCTGGCCCATGGTAAATGACAGAAAATCTGGGAGAAAGAAGATAAAGATTAAGAAGACAATATTATAATCATCAGTTAAGCCCAGAGAAGTCAAATTAAGCCAGTAAGGTAAAAGTAAACAAAAAGAGGCCAATAGAGATCAAGGTGGTGTCACATGTGTGTGTGTGTGTGTTTGTGTGTGTTTGTATCTGAAGTCAAATTAAGCCAGTAAGGTAAAACAAAACAAAAAAACCAATAGAAATCAAGGCATTAAGGCATTGGCATGTGTGTGTGCTTGTGTGTGTTTTAGAAAGAGAGGGAGAGAGAGGAGAGAGAGAGAGGAGAGAGAGAGAGAGAGAGAGAGAGAGAGAGAGAGAGAGAGAGAGAGAGAATCTCTGACAGGATATATCAATTTAGACAGTCTTTTACTGCAGTAGATTTTAAATGTTAATAGTTACCTGCCAGACCGGTCTTCCATTAGTAAGTTGTAGTTGATAAAGTTGGCAAGTGATTTTTTGCTTGAGATTGTGCCCCATTTGAGTCTGAGACTCTGGTGTCCATAGACCACACAATTAAGCTGTGGAGGCTCTGGTGGTAGTGGTTTGGTTTTGCATCTTATTGTTGGGCTAAAAGGGCTTAGTCCATAATGATTGATAGCTTGAATTCTGATTCTAGTGGTAAGAGAAAAATGTATGAATTTATATGTAGTAAATGAAATTATTTTCTTCATATAAGCCAACCCACTCCATCTATATTAGAATGATGCTCATATTGATTATAAGACAGATTTCCAAGACATAACTACTATTGAGAATTATTGATGAAAGGCAGACATTGGCTCTTACTGTTATCAAATTTCACCAATTAAGAAGTCTTTTCAAGAGACATCTGAATGTACACAGATGTGAATATGCTTGAAATTCTCAACATTCTCTTCATTTACCCAAAATAAGGTATGACTGACTAACCTGTATGTAGTATTAGGCTGTAGATTTTCCAGAACATACTCGGTTACTCTTTTGACAGTCACGATTTTTTTATCTCCATATTCAATGTTATATCCGGTGATTGGAGAGCCATGGCAGTCTGGTTCCTCCCACCGGATAGCTATACAAGTTGGTGACAACTTGGCAGGCACTTTGTTTTCAATTTCTTGTACCATTGAAACCATTGCTGGTACGGTTCCAGGTGTGGTCACTTTTGCAGTTCCTCCAAACAGTCCAACCCCAGCTCTATTTACAGCCTGAAAAACACATGCTTTGTTACCAATTTGTTTCAACCATTCACGTGCATGGACTACTTTGTTGTATCAGAAAGCAATGAGTCCTCAATTCATAGTCTAACCATTTGGTTCTATGTTGCAGAAATAAATGCTGAGACTTGCATAGTACATTTTTAGAACTCTAAAGAGAGCACACAAGGGAAAGAAAGTAGAGATTGTTGATGTGGATATTTTAGAAAAATCATACCCCTGAAAGACTCACCTATCACTACACTAAGCTTTTCCTTATTATTCTTTATGCTTGGCTTTCTTTCTCTGTTACAATCCCACCCAGTTAATCAATTTCTGTTATCTTGGGAAAGCATTGTTTTTTTGTTGTTGTTTTGAGATTATAAATATACATATATCCAGTATCCATTTTCCTCTGGAGACAATGTTTTCAATATCTAAAGTCCAATACCACAACCAGGAATTCACCATTGTTAATACCCACTGATGTTATTCAGAATTGTGTGCACTTATTTGTGTGTGTACTTAAGTTTTATTCAGTGACTGTGGCTACTTTAATTTTTAGAATTTTTTCTCACAGGTTACCTTGTACATTTCTCTCTCTCTCTCTCTTTTTTTAAAAGATTTATTTATTTTATGTATGTGAGTACTCTGTCTCTGCCTTAAGACACACCAGAAGAGGGCATCAGATCTCATTACTGATGGTTGTGAGCCATCATGTGATTGCTGGGAATTGCACTCAGGACCTCTGGCAGAGCAGAAGGTGCTCTTAACCACTGAGCCATTTCTTGGGCCTGCCATGTGCTTATAGCCACAGTATCTTCCTACACTGTCCTTCTGCTGGTTCTGGAAAGCACCAATTGGTAGCCATGATTACTACAATTCTGACATTTTTATAATATTACATAAATTGAATAATGCAAAAGATAAACTTTGATGCAGGCTCAGTTTTCAATTACTGCAATTCTCCAGAGAGCTTTCAGCAATCATATATATTAATAATTTGTTCACTTTTATTACTGAACAGTGTGCCACAGTAGAGATGTATCACTGTTTACTTAACCACATTTATCAAAAGATATTTGAGCGATTTTAGTTTTTGTGTCTTACAAATAAAGGTAAGATGCTACTGTGTTCTTTCAGGAAGGGGTATAATTCTCATCAGTAATGCATGAATGATCAGTTTCCTCATGTGTTTGGCAGCACTTGTTGTTACCATTAGTCCTTAGCTTAGGCACTCTGAAAGATATAGAAAGGCATTTCATTGTGCATTTCCTTAACAGTCAATGATGCCGAAAATGTTTTTGTGTGCTTATTTGCTATCTGTGTATTCTCTTCAGTCACTAATCTTTACCATTTCCTAACTGCCATGTTTCAATTCACTGTTGAGTTTTGAGAAGACTTTATATATTTTAGGTGCCATTCCTTTGCCAGTTATATGTACCACAAATATTACCTTCCAGCCTTTAAGTTCACTTTCATCCTGTTTAGAAAGCAGAAAAGTAGAAGTTTTAAGCTTTGAGTAAATCAAATTAACCAAATAACTCCATTTTGGTATCAAGTGTTTTTCTTGACATAAATCACAAATACTTTCTCTTGTGATTTTTTTTTTTGCAAAAAGCCTTCTTATAGTTTCTTCTTGTTTATAAATTTAATACTTACTTATATCTAGAAGGAGTTTATTTAATTTTGTTTATGTACATTGGTGTTTTGAGTGCATGTATGTCTGAATGAAGGTGTAAGATCTTGGGATACTAGGGTTACAGGCAGTTGTGAGCTGTTATGTGAGGGCTGGGAATTGAAACTAAGTCCTCTGGATTAGCAGTCAGTGCTTTTACCAGGTGAGCCAACAGTCTAGCCTTTATGTATGTATGTATGTATGTATGTATGTATGTATGTATGTATTTTTAAGACAGAGACCCTTGCTCTGTTGCCCAGGTTGTACCAAAGCCTCTGGGTGTAAGGAATCCTATCATTTCAACCTTGTGTAGTTGAGCCTCCATGTCCATGCCATTTTGCTTGACTTGGTTTCTGGTTATATTTTAATGTCTATTTTCTGGAAAGGAAGATGTAAACTCACCATTAATTTATTTTTAAATGATTTGTAGAATTCTCCAGTGAACCCATTGAGGACTGGAAATTTCTAAGTGTTTTTAATATGTAGAGTAAGTCTTTTTCATGACTACAGGGCTATTCATATCATCTAGGTTTAGGTGATTTTTGAGGACTAGTTACATTTTTTTGTACACATTTACATCTTTAAAATTGTTCTGTGTTCATAAAAATAGTGCTGTTTTTGTCCAGAAATTAGTGATTTCTGTCTATTCTTTTTAGTGCAGATGAACCCTGGTCTCTCACACTGACTGCCCCCATACCCCACAGCCCCCCATACTCCACAGCCCCCTCAAAAAACCTCACTTTACTCTGTTAGATCTCAAGGGTGCTTGCTTTCCCAAGTGCTTTTCACCTTTACCTCTTCAGTGCTTGCAACCAGGCCTTAGGCACTCTAGCCTAACTGCTCTGATTACCCCCAGCCTGTGGAAAATATCTGAGCTGGCGCCTTATGTCTCTAACTTCAGGCAATGACTGTTCCTACGTTCGTCATAGCCTTCAATCTGTCCTTTACTAAGTTGTTTTTTCCTGTCCTCTCCACTATTTCGTCCCTTCGCCTCCAGTCTTGTCATATCACTTTTTTCTATCTTGCAGCCTCTGGACAGCTGTTCCCTCCAGTATCCTTGACGCTCTGCTCCTAGCTACGGACAACACCCTTCTTGTGACACAAACACACACCTCACCATTACTCAGAGACAGTAGATGACTCACTCCCTTAAGGTCTCCTTTCAGCTCAATTCCACCCCCATTATTGGGACCCTTGATTCTTTGATTGAGGGCTGCTCCCTCAAAGATTCCCCCACTTGTTGATTCCCATTGTTGAGGGATATCATGAGAATCTCAAGTGCTTCCATTCTCAGTGAGTGGAAGAGGCAAACTTCCTCCTTCTTAACCAGGCAGAGCCCAGCACACTTGCCAGGGCCCTAGCCTCAGCCTGGGGCACATCAGTGATCATCAATCCTGACTCTCTATACCTACCTACCTATAGCATCATTCAGTCCATCTCCTAGATTTGGAGATAATGGTGGTTTCCTTATACCAAAGATCAACACCATCATCAATGAGAGGTCTTTCCCTCTCCTCTGTGAAGCATTCATATTGTCCAAAGGGCATGCTACCATTAGCTGCCAAGGGTATCTCACAAAGACTTTGTCACCCTGGGGGATTGAATTGTCCACCTCTGGGCTGGCCTAGTAGTCTAGGTCCAGGATGTGCCCCACTGTCTCTTTCCTCTGTGTACATCACATTTCTCCTGATCATTCTTCACCTGAATAGTATAACTTTTCTACTCATGTTTTATGTTTTTATCCATAAACTATGAGATCTTCAGGAATTAATTTACTTACTGCACATTTCTTTTCAGAGCTGGGACACTCCTTTCTGTCATGATGAGGACCTTTTGCTTTTTTGCCACGCACAAGTGCTTCTGACTTCCCATTAGCAGAATGATTGTCTACAAAATATGTAAGATGCACTCAGTTCCCCCCAATATTTACCTTGATACTAGGGATAGAACCCAGTGTTTTGTGAATACTAAGCACACACCAAATTATTTGGCTCCACACCAAGTCCCTTGTTTTCAGAGATGTTTCTTTAAAACAATACAACATACTGTAGAGTGAGTAAAGACAACTCTTTAAAAAAGCTTAGATACTCAAAGCTTATTGTACCAATTATCAATTTGACTTAGACATTAAAAAGGTGGGTTATCAATTACCAAGGATTGGTTTGCTAAGAAGTATTCAATTCTGTTCTAAAAGGAAACACTACTTGCTGATATTAACAAATGCAGACAAAGCAAAAGTCACAGGACAGGATGCTTAGGGACAGTTGTCAATCACATAAGGAAGCCTTACTTACCAGGAAGATTGGCATCCTTGCCCTTGGTTTTACCACGTAAGGGAAGTGAACGACAAGACTCAAGAGGAAGAGTAGGTGTCTGAATTGTCAATACATCTGAAGGCTAAGAGAAGTACAAAGTATTTTAATAGTATGCTAAATTCAAGATGAGCTTCATAAAACATTTAGTAATTATAGCAGTTTATTTCAATTCTCATTTGGAGAACTTTTGTTTTTCTGATTTCTTACACGGCTTTGGCCTGCAGGTGAAGTGCAAAAGACTCTCAGTTTATATGTGGTGCCTGGTTGGAGGTCATCATACAGAAATTCCTGTAGAGTGCCATTGTAGATTATTTTCCAGAGATTCGCTGAAGGAAGAATAGAAATTTGGTTCAGTTTCTTCACAAATTATGTATAAATTTTATAGGTCACCATAATAGCTAATGTACTCATGCTATAAACCATATATACAAACTACATATTACACATATGTTAAGAAATGGCCATGTTGAGAGTAACTTAGTTCAATAATATTGTTTTAAAGATTTATTTATTTATTTTATGTACATGAGTACACTGTTACTTGCTTCAGAATCACCAGAAGAAGGTATTAGACCCCATCACAGATGGTTATGAGCTGCCATGTGGTTTTTGGGAATTGAACACATTACCTCTGGTAATGCAGTCAGTACTCTTAACCACTGAGCCATAATCCAACAATAATTTTATGATTATTAAATAATTTCATTACCAGTAGAATTAAACATAAATGATAAGTGATTAGTAAATAATAATTTCTTACTAAAATCCAAAGTGATCCAAGTATGTCCTGGGGTTTGGTTCATAGGTGTGTATTAATCCCGATTTTCTGGTTCTGGTAATTGCACTGTCTAAATTAGACACTGCTATTTGGTGAAGCCAAGTGAAAGTTTTACAGAGGAGCGCCTTAGAATTTTTGTGATAATTGCTCAATGAGTATAAAATCATTTCAAAATAAAATCTTTTAAAATTTGTGTTGCCTTACCACCATCTGAATTTTCACAAACTTCTAAACTGTAACTTGAAATGTTCATTCCGCCATTGTCTTTGGGTAAGTCTAAAAGAAGAAATAAATTTTAAGTGATTCTTTTTTAAGTGTGTTTTTTGAAAACACAAGTTTCCACTAGAATTTTATTTCATAAATTATAACTTTTCACAGAAAAATATAACCATAGCTCATTGTTATATTGACATCTGTATACTACAATAATATACATAATACATGCTACATACATGTGACATCAGCCACCAAGCACTTAGATAGTATTTCAACGTTCTTATGAAGAGACTAAAATAATAATTATACATGGAATAATTTCATTTACCTAGTTTATAGGTAATATATCTGTATAAATATAATTTCTGGTTAAGCTGACATTCATCTTTTGCACAAACTTCTATCTGTGGTTCTTATGTGGATATAAATACATTTTACGTGGAAGAAAGTTATTCACAGATCCATATGAAGTTCAACAATTTGTTCACTTGGGGATATTTAAGCCAGCAATAGGAAATTCAATAGCAAATTAGAAAAAGTAATAATAGGGTTTACCACTAAACTCACTTAATATGGCAGAATAGTTCACATGCAAATGAGGATATTTTGCTTAGTGAAATTGCAGGAAGATTTCTTCTCAATATTAAATACTTGTATGGACAGCAAAGTTTCAAGAGAGAAGCATTATTTACCCCATCCAACTGTCACTTTGCGGGCAAGGATGGTTCCCACTACATATGGTTTATTAGGGCATCCAGGCCTAGCTGGACGAGTAGTATATTTTACTTCTCCACTGGGGTTGCTCCTTCCTTCCAGGTTATAGGCAAAAATCTGTTTGAGTGAAAGAGATTATTGTATTGATCACTAGAAATAAATGTCTGCTTTATATAATGTGTGCAGTGCCAGCTGCATGAGAATTTCTCAGAATGAAATGCCAAGTAAAGTTTCATTTCAAGAGAAAATACCAACTTATAGGTCATGCCACATACCCGAAACTTGTATGTAGTATTTCTTTGAAGACTTCTTATGGTGCAGGAGAGGTCTTCTCCATTGTATTTAGGTTTAAAACCTAATCCCTAAAAATAGAGGACAGTAAATTTAGGAAGAAAGCCTAGATTCAAGGTGCAACTTCAATTTACTATCTACCTGAAGAGTTTTGAACCCCAAAGTGGTCTGCATCAGGTCCTCTGGATCTATGTTATGATTGTTAGCTAGAGAAAAAAAACTATTTTCAATAAAAATTGGAGATAATTTCTCTTTTCAAAAGTTCATTTTTTAAGATGTAATGAGATTGCACATGTGAAAGCAAGCAGCCTATTAGTTGCAATCCAGTACTCATCTCAAAATTATCTGCTTGATTTAAATTTTGATAATATGTACATTGTAACTTATGGCTGCTTTTTAAGTTGACTAGCTATTTGACATAAGTTTGGAAGGTCAGAAAGGAGTGAAATAGGTGCTCACCCAAACGAGGAAACTAGATGAAGTAAGAACATGGCTTGAGAATTCCTTTGAAGGTGCTTAAAATATGTGTGGCCACAGAGTCACCTAGACCAACAGGCTTGGAGTTGAAGATGCTAACAGGCTTCTTTGTATAGACACTGGGTAGAGCATGGAGCTCTTGCATTCAGCTAGTTGTGGGATAAGGAGGCCTATGCATACCTCTCCAATAGTGGCTCTGTATTGATTCTGAACACAGGAACTCAAGGCTGGGTTATTTTCCAAGTGAAAAGTAAGTATAAAAAGTCATTGAACACTGAAAATTAAGATCATAATACAAAAAGGACAAAAGGAGACTTACAGAGTTTTCTTCCTCCATCTCTAGCACATAAGAAAGAGTGTAATTTGGGTTTGGGTTTGTTGGGGCACACCATTCTAGAGACAAACTGTGGACTCCTGCTTCCTTCAACTTAGGTGGCAGTGGTGCTGGAGGTGTGTTTCCTGATGTATAGAAGACTGCTGTTTCACTGAAATTACTAAAAGAATAAGTTGAAATGAAAGCATTAATTTCAGGATCTAATGTCAGTATAGATTTCCCAGTGGTGCAAATAATTCAGTGTACCTGCAGCCAAAGTGATTTTTGGCAGCTAATCTGAATGAATACTTTGTTGATGGTCTCAGTTTAAAGACCTTGTGCTGTTTCAGGGGTCCACTGTAACAAATTTTGAAGTCTTCACCTTTACCCTAGACAAAGCACACAAAATATTGCCATATTTAAAAATACCACACTTAACACATGTTCACCATAGCATTAACCATTTACAATCAGGTGATTTTTAAAAATCCCTTTGTACAAGGTCAAAGCTAGATGGAATCTCCTAGCACTGAGTGAGAGAACTGGACCCTAACCCAGAGTGTTAAATGTGTGCAAAAATGATAGTTTCCTCCAGTGGAGTCTCACTGAGTATATAAACCACAGTTAAGGGTGAGCCCTCTGCCCAGCAGTGGTTAGCCAACACAGAATGAACTCAATCATAAATTTGAAGTTGTTTTTGTATGTGTGAGATAAATTTGTTTTGCTTGTCATTATAAAAAATTCTACAGGTCTTTTTCTTATAATGTTTTCTGAATTTGTGTCTTTAAGAGACATTTGTGTGTATGAAAGTGTGTGTCTCTTTGTCTACATGTGTTCCTTGTGCTTTTTCTTTGGTTCTTTTTTTCTGTTCATTTGTTTGTTTTGTCCTGTTCAGGTTTCTTTGTTTGGAATCACATCTTATTGTATTATTATTTTCTTTCATGTTTTTTGAGAAGCCTGTTTTTAAAAGAGAAAAAGAAAGGGTGTGGGTTTGCATAGGGGTGGTTTGGAGTGCAGGGATCAGGAGTTGGAAGAAAGAAAACAGTAATCAGATAATATTACATGAAAAAATGTCTTTTTAAATAATAAATGTCCATACCTCATCCCATTCCAAAACAAAGCTGCTTATTTTAGATCCATTATCATTGGAACCCTGAAAAGATCAGAATGATAAATTATGATGGTTTATTTTTATATATCACATATATATCCTGCACATATATCATGAGCATATGTTTATGCATTTAAAGTATGGTGAATTTGTACTGCAAAATTTGTGTAAGGATATTTGTTTATAAAAACGAATTGCCATAAGGCAATTCGAATTTAATTTTAAAACACACATTTTACAGTCTTCAAGACACACCCTGGTTCTGCATGTCGTGTTTCCAGACAAAGGAAGGAAGTTAAAATGAATACCTAAAGAATCAGAGACATAGTGTTATTGGAAAATGGGATGATTGACACCAAAAGTGCTAGGAACAGACAGTTAGCTCTTTGTTAATAATCCAAAGTATATTGACATTTCTCTTTTTTCTTTTTTAAAATTTTTTATTGAGTATTTTATTTATATACAATAAAGTTTTTATTCCCTTTCCCCATTTCCCCTCCCTAGAACCTCTTATACCACCCCCTCCTCCTTTATGCTTTTATACCATTTTAATTACATGTGTGTATTAACATCAGTTCTAGGTTGAGGGTCTAGCAATAGATGCAAATAGTCAAGGAACAAGCCAGACAATAAACACAAATCAGTCAAAGAAAAAGTAAAAAAAAGATAAACCCAATTATGTGAACACTCCCGAGATAACTGTTTCTAAGGGTTTATCAGGATGCCCAAAGTATCTGAGCCTACTTCCCTGGCCTAGCACAAGGTCATTTTCATGTCTGAAGCCTACTTCCTTGTTCTAGTCTAAAATTTAGAATCCTGTCTGAAATTATTTCTTTGTTCTAGCCTAAGATGTAGATTCCTACCTGAAATTATTTCTTTGTACTAGCCTAATGTCTGATTCCTGCCTGAAGCCTACTTCCTTTGTCCTTGGCCAATGTCATATTCCTGCCAAGCAGCCCATTTCCTTGTCCTTGTCCCATGTCAGATTCTTGCCAAGCAGCCCCAAAGGCTCTCTGCTTCTCCCCATTTTTTATTTAATTAACAAATCTGAGCCTGTCTTAGGTCGTTCTGATAAGAATGCCTTCCTTACCAGTCATGGAATATGCATTATCAAAAGCAATGAATTTCTGTCTTAGGTTGGTAAGGCTCTGTGCAGAATCTTACCGGTCCATGGCTTGCCAGCCTCTTAATTTAATAACTCTGTCTGGGGGTTCATTTTCAGTTCCCAGCCATGTACTTTGGCTGCCAACATGCTGATGTTGTTAAAGAAAAGCTTTAACAGGATGGGCAGAAATAAAAGTATTTCCAGGACAAAAAGGGCTAGCATGATCAAGCTATATATGCCATTTTTGAAGCTTGTCTAAAATAGAAATATTGACCTCTGGCCATGGGTAATTTTATCTTCAGTATCTACCACATCAATGCTCAGCAGAGCAGCATTCTTGAAATTCATAAGCTCCCTATGTATCATTAAACTTCCAGAGAAGTGTTAGAATTATGCCAAAACACTGCAAGTGTCATTAAACTTTTTCCTAATTATAATGACTACTACTCTAAATTTTAGAACTAACATGAATCCAGTGGTAATTGGCGTGACACTCAAGATGGCTTCTTAGCCTTAAATTCTGAACTTCCTACCAGACATTTGAATAGGATAAAGAGCATCAATCCATTCTTCCAAATGCCTATCTAAATCCTCTTACATATTCAACACATTAGTAACTTTTTTTTGCTAAATGATTAACAAAAGTAGCTGTCTTAACTTCTTTTGTCTCAGCAGTTGCAGAATCAATGGTGCTAGCATTTAATGTAATTAAAGCTGTTCTCAATTCACTTGGCATGATCTCTTAGACTGAACAGGAAGATCATTGTGAAGAGAAGAGATGGAGAAATAACTTAGATGAAGCATGTATCACTTATGGTTAAAGTTCAGGAACTAGGACAGTGTTTTAAAATCACATTGAGATACTTTTGTCAGTAAAATCCTTACTTTCCATTGTAAATTCAGGCTGTTCTTGGTTCTGCTAATCAGTGTTGGTGCAAGAGGAGGGTCTGGTTCACAGCCTGGTGTTGTGAAACTAACCACTTCAGACACACTTCTGTGTTCTGCATCTCTTATGGTTGTAACTCTGAAAGGGGAACAGAAATTGTAAGTGTTCATATCCTGAGTTGCAAGTTTATGTTTCTAGACATAATCTTTGTTGTTCTTTTGTTAGCACATATTGAGTATACACAGTAACAACTTTCATTATGGTGTCCTCATATATGACCATCCTCTTCCCTCCCCATAAAGCTCTTTTGTTCCCTTGCCAGGCTCACTGATGCTCTTTATCTCTGTAACTAGTTGCCTGCTTCCTACTCTCATGTTTTTTCTCATTATTATTATTATTTTGCTAGCCTCATGAGTTTAAACTATGGTTGCCTACATGAGTATTCAAGGGCACTTTGCCAGCAAATAACTAGGCTGCCTGCAGGAATTCTAAGTACTAAACTCATATAGATTAGGTGTCTTGGCTCGCTACAGGCTGGTTGTAGGTTGTATGGGACAGAGTTCTTACCTTAAAAAGTAGACCATGCAAGGTTGTAGATCATGTAGGACCACAGTAACGCCATCACCACTGTGAAGATAACCTTTGTTTATATGGGATCTCACATACATTTACCAGCAAAGTAAGCAGTCCTACTCTCATAATAACTGAATAACTAACTGATAAATAACCACAATTCTTCCCAAAATTTTGATCATTTTAAACCACTTTATATGTGGGCAAAATTATGTTCTTAGTAGGCTGAAGCCTCCATTGAGGAGCATATCAAGTTTTCGAGGGATGGTATGATCTGGGATGTATGTGATTTTCAATGACTAGTGGACACACCACAGAGCTGCTCTAGGTCTCTAAGGCAGGTTCTCAAATTCAGAGGGTGGGGGATACACATCTGCAAATCCACTCATCTGCCCATCTGCACACCTGCACCGATAGGAATCTGAAGGAGCTGAACAAAGTAATCATCAGAAAAGCAGCCACCAAGAAGTTCTGAGTTTGTGTTTTCCTTCATTCAATATATATTTATACCATACACCAATAATGATATTACTCATTCAAAGCCATCAATTTGCATTTTACTACTGCATATATTTAACCAAAATCGTACAGATTTGCTTTTAAGTAGGCCATTTAAAAGACTGTAGATATTAAATGCTTTGAAGAACAGCATGCCTCACACAATTTATTTAGTTTAAGAGAGAGTTTCTGGGTGATATCCTGTCACATGAACAGAGGGATTATATTCCCACACCTATGTCTTCCTGAGCAAACATCAAGGACTTCGTTCTATCTCTAGAGCCTAAAAAGACCCCTCTAAAATGCAAGATATTGATACTTTTAAGCACAGGCTACTCAAAAGCAAAGGGTAATCAGAGGTGGAAGCAAAGGGCAATCTCCTTCTACTGCTTTAACTCCTCCTCTTTATCCTCCTTCTAATGCTGAAAGCTAAGATTTTTATCTTTTTAAGGTAGTGGTACTTTTATAGTACATGACATACCAGAAAAAGATTTCCATGCAAGCCAATTTTACATATCCCCATTTCTGCTACGCTGCACAGAGGATTGTTGGTTGGGGTTATTAGGTTGCACAACTTTAAGTGCTAATTATCATAGAATTAAAATTTTGTCTAAATTCTCATTTTCACATTAAGTTTCTGAATAAAAAGAAAAATTATCAAAATAAGATTGTATCCATCCATCTAACCACCTATCTATTTATTCAAGGCAATCATTTTTCTTGTTTGTAGTCCTGGCTGTTCTGGATCTCACTCTGTAGACCAGGCTGCATTTGACCTCAGAGATCAGCCTTCTGCCTTCTGAGTGCTGGGATTAAAGGTGAGTACCATCACTAGCTGGCTGATGAGCAAATATTTAAATAACATACTGTGATATCAACAAGCTTTGTGGGTTGTTTTGGTAACCTACTACTTGAAACCTACCTATGTCTAAAAAGAACTTAGGAGAAAATAAAGAAGTTCGGGCACAATGACTATATGTTTATACTGCATTTTTGAATTAAATAATGGAAAGTAATTAAAAAGACTTACGTATAAATGTTTTTATAGATTCCATTTTTACCACTGCTGGACAGTGCCAATTCAAATGACGTAGGAGAATTGATATCATATTTTTCAGTACTCTTCAGAGTCCATGAAACAGTAGCAGATCGTGTTTGAATATTTGAAACCTAAAATGAAGAGAATGAAAGGTGTATACTTAAAAATCATTATCTGTACTTTTAAATGCAAACTTTTCTTTAGTTGTTTTATACCAGGTGCAATTCCCATATCAGGTTTTTAATAGTATGATTAAGTAATTAGCCACAACTCCAATCTTTAATGATTCCACATTGGATCTTATTGCATTGCTGCAGTAGATTATAAAAATATCAACACAGTAAGTGCTTTAAACAACTAGCAATGATTTAGGAGGTTTTATATAGAATAAATGGAAGAGCATGACGTCGTCATTTTGTTACATACCACAGGTTTTTCAGTCTTGAAACAATATGGATGTGTTCTATATTCTGGATTGTGTTCTAAAAGTAAGGAAAAAAAATACTCCTCAAACAATATAATATAATGACAAAGACAAGAGAAAAGAGTTAGACCATACTACAAATATATCATCAATTATGAAGACTAGTAAGAACAATTAAGATTTATGTTTAAACATTTGAAACAGAAACCAGTCAACATATATATTAAACTCTAATAGGATATTTACAAAATTTCTCAATTTAAATAGAATCAAACAAATTATGTCAGATTAAATTTACAATTATTCATTAGAAGACATCTAGAAAAATTCAAGGATGTATTTCTCAGTTAAATATGTGTAGTTGTGTGTGTGTGTTGCTAGGAATTTAATCCACGGCCATTGGCATAGTATAAAGCACTCTACCACTGAGATGGAGTCTAACATTCCTCATGGGTTTAAAAGGCAGCCTAGTTATGATTTTACATATGCTATTTGGACTTCAAAAGTACAATAAGTGTCCTGTCATTTGCTGCCAAATATAAAACCTGAAGGGCATTACACCAAATAAAATAAGAGAAGAAGAGAAAAACAAATATGTCGTGATCTCACTTGTATGTAGAATTTAGTAAAGTTGAAAGAAACATAATAATCAGGGAATTGATCATTATCAGCAGGGTGGAATTGCTGATCAAAGGGGATAAAATTTATATAGGAGCTATTGAACAGCAGAGTGACTTAGTCATTATAAGGTATATTTCAATAAAGCAGACATACCTTTTCATATGTCTGAACATTAAAAAGAAAAACGAAAAAAAATGAATCCTAGTCAATAAGTGAGATGATGGATGTCAGTTAGCTTCATTTACTAATTCTACATTATATTTATATATTCCATATATAAGTGTGTACAAATGTCTCATTGCACTTTATGAGTTTGGCTTATTATTTGTCAATTAATAGTAAATTAGAAAAAATGTATGTACAGCTGTAATGAGGTAAAGAGGAAACAGAAGCAGAGAATGGATCTCTAATATTTCAAATTGACTAGCAAGGTGACATGGAGAGTAAAGGTGCTTTCTACCAAGCACTATAACCTGAGTTTGAACTGGGGATCTGCATCTTTGAAAGGAGAAAACAAACTCTCATAAGTTGCACCTGATCTCCCTTGTTCACATATACATACAGAGTAAATAAATAATTATGTGTAATAGAAATTTATCTAAAAATGCACTGAGAGTCCAAATTATTTGGCTTGTATTCTCATTGGCAACAAAATGGGGTTCCTGTGTTTACCTTTTAGTGATGCATTTGCCGACTGGCTCTTCCTTTGGTTTTCACCTAATACCTGCTTATTTTCTCCAGCTCCCAGATTACCCTCTGTCTCTCTGTGATTGTTTTCAGAAATGCTGACAGCATCAGAAGGTATGAAGCCATCATTTATCGAGGAGGTGGTCCGAGCATTTTCAGAGATGAAAGTGTTGCAAGCACTCTCAGAAGTATAGCTTGGAATACTCTTAGTATCTGGTGGTTCCTGAGTTCCATCAGAGGTGTATTGACTGTAAGTACTTATGAAAGGGACTATAATATTGTTGTTGATGTCAGTGTAAAAGCCAGCATTTAAAGAAATGCTTGGGTCATCACCAGAAGAACTAGTGATTGTGTCAGTAGGGTTAGTATCTGGATTATTTTCAGCCATGTTTCTTGGAGTAGTGTCAATAGTGCAAGTGTTTAAGACAGTATTCAGAGAGTAAGTGTCTGAAGTACTGTTATCAGTGTTAGTTCCTGGAGCAGTATCCACAGTGTAAGAACAGAGAGTATCAGAAGGAGCAGATATGTCAATTTCCTTGTTCAGAAGCAAAGGGGTGTCACTAAAATTGGAGCTAATCTTGTGTTCACCCAATTGGCGATCTCTTATTTTCTTCTTTGAATATTCTCCAATCTTTACAGTCCTTTCATCAAATTGGTTATGACTTACTCTTCTGTGAGGACAGGTTTCTAAGAGAGATAATAAATGCAATAAAGTCCATTAGTAATCATTTTGTCTCCGGTTCTTTTAACTAACCTTCCAAAGAACATTGATAAATCATGGCTTACTTGAAAAATTTTTCTTTTTTCCTTCAATACACATATTTGATATTTATGTATATATTCTATGTATACATATTTAAGATATATGGATATGTACAGAAAAATAAGCAAATACAGTATTTTTCTAGTGCTCCTCAATCTCCATATATTATATAGTCACATACTTGTAGGTATCAGATAAGTTTTAAAATATTTTTATTATTATAAACAGCACTGCAAAGAATAATTCTTATATGCTATAATAATATCTCATTACAAATTTGTAAAAATGTCTGTCTGATAAATCCTTTAAAGTGAAGTTGCTGACTTCAGGCATGTGTGCACTCATTTTCACTAGATAGTTTCTTACAAGCAATTCTGTATTGAATTAAAGTACATTATATTAACCTGTATCTGCAACACTATGCAATATACACAACCAACAACCATGAAGACAAAGGCTAGGCGGAAGGATAACAAGGCATCTTCTCAAGTACTGTAATTCCAAGGCAATTGAACCTTTTTTTAAAATCTCAGCAGGTGGGTTATCTGCCTGCCCACGTTAAGAGCACTACAAATAATTGAGGATTTTAAAAATAAGTTTTCTGAGACCTTTCACAATAAAATACTACTGGGTTGAAAATAGTACATTATTTTAAGGACTAAAGATTACACATTATCCGAAGCCATTGCTGTATGTATTGTAATGGAACTTAAGGTAGATTAACACACTCTACAACAAAGCAATGGAAGGTAACTATTAAGTGATCTAAATTCGCTAAGCAATTAGGTATCATGTGTAGGGTAATCTAAGGGAGGTTTGATTAAAATCAGTCACTTGACATAATTTCAGTTACAGGTTTAATTAAAAGCAAAATTTAAAGAAATGGTAAGAGTAAAGGTAAGTAAACACATATTTCAGAAAATCTATTATCATATGGTGACATAGTAAAAATATTAAATGATAATAAAGAACTAACCACCAAAGAGAAACCACATTAGCATACCTGAGACATGTAACCAGGAGGAAGATATATTGGAGGCAAATTGCCAGTTGGTGCAATCAGAGGAACGTCTGCAGGTCCTAAGAGAATTAATGAATATTAAGCAAAGTTCATTGCGGAATTCCAGTTAACCAGCGTTGAGCTTTAAAATAGCCATTTTGAAAGAATATTGCTGCACAGACACAAAGCCTATTGGCAAAGTATAGATGAAATCACTGAAGATTCATTCCAACCAATGGAATATTATCAAGGGATCCAATGAGTACTGGGTAAAATGTATATTATAAAAACTACTGGCAAGTTCACTGCAAGTGAGGATACAGTTTCAGCTTTCTGGTGGTGTTCTCTCACTTAGCGTGCTTATATTGTCTAACGTTTTACTTTGTGTCAGAAAATCATTTATTGCAGTTATATTACCTAATAAAAATGAAAGGAATTTTATATTAGGTCTTCCTTCCAATAATATCAAAGTGAATATATATGTATGTAATGACAATTGATGAAAAAAGAGGACACGAATTTGCAAGAGAGCGAGGAGGGGTATATGGGATAGTCTGGAGAGCGTAAAGGGAAGGGACAAATTATATAATTATATGGTAATCTCAAAGAATAATTTGTAAAGTGAAAGGGGAGCCTAGAGGGATGGGTCAGTGGTTGAGAGCACTGGCTGACCTTCTGGAGGCCCTGGGTTCGATTCTTGGCTCCCACATAGTGGCTCAAAACTATTTGTTAAGTCCAGTTCCAGGGCATGGAACAAAAGATGCTCTCTTTTGGCTTCCACATGGCAGCATGTCATACATACAGGCAAACCAACCAGACACATAAATAAAAATAAACACATCTTCAGAAAACAGATTTTTAGGAAAGGACCTACTATGAGAAGGACTTAGGCTTCACTGCACCTTTATATTACACATCCTTAATATCTCCACATAGAGTTGCATAGCAGCTAAAGTTTCTACAGCACAGATACTTATGTCATCATTCTGTGGGTTATTTGAAATTATTAAAACTAGTACTTAGTTCAAAGAAGATCAGAGTTTCTAAGGTCCTAGAGTGGTAATTTGTGTGAGATCATTATATACCAGAAAAGGGTGTTGGATCCACTGGAATTGGAGTTGCACATGGTTGTGGGCTGGCTGCCTTGTGGGTGCTAGAAACTAAATCTGCATCCTTTGCAAGAGCAAGAAGACCTCTTAACATCTTATCAAGAGTAAATATCCAATGGACCTTCTTCCCAAGGGTCATTGTCCAAAAAGAAATAGGAGTGCCAAGATATTTACTATTTAACAACATAGTGAGATGCTTACTAGGTACATAGCCACGGAAATGGCAGGCGATGAGATTGAATAACTTTCCTTTACAACAGCCCTCGTTCCTTTTCAAGGGGTGATTGTTTCTCTGCATCTTATCTTGCTGTGTTTCTGCAGTATATTCTCTCTCTCTCTCTCTCTCTCTCTCTCTCTCTCTCTCTCTCTCTGTCAGTAATTACATATATGTACACACTGTATCTCAGTTACATATATCGTCCCATTCTCTCCCTCCATCTCTCCTCATCCTTCCAATATATATCCCATTTCCTCTTTCATACTCTTACTTTTTAAATAGAAGCCACTAGTGTGTGTGTGTGTGTGTGTGTGTGTAATTTTACCCACTGAGGTGTGAACAATCTACAATGGAAGCCCTCCCACCAAGAGAAATGGCCTTCCCTCAATAGCCACCAACTGCCATTACTCTTCAGCAAGGGGTGTGGCATGGAAGCTTCTCCATGCTGGAGTTTAAGTCTCTTGATCCTATGGAAGTCTTATGCAACAACCACAGCTGTGGAGTTGATGTGTACAACACCCATGTCACATCCAGAGGCCAGGTTTTCACAGTGCTACTTTTCTCCACCCTCTGGCTCTTATGTTCTTTCTGACCCTACTTCCAAGATAGTCCCTGAGCGATTTTTGGTGAGTGTGTGCTTGCCTGCATGTTTGAGTGCCTGCCTGCCTATGTGCTTGCATGTGTGTTGATGTGGATGTCCCATCTACAGCTGAACAATCACATTTGCTCATTCTCAGCATTTGGTAAAGTTCAGAGTCTCTGCATTAACAAGTACCCTCTGTAGCAAGAAGCTTCTCTGGCCAGGTCTGAGAGTAACACAATTCTGTTACTCCCTGGAGCTAGAGACTTTACTGTATTTACATTCGTGCTTCCTTATCTTTTTTGGTCTGGTAAATAGTTTTGTCCTGGTGCCTTTGGCTCCCCTCTGTTTCTTCTGATACAACCTTCTGGGGTCTGGAAGAGCAACCCTTCTTGCCTCTTTTAGCCTTTCTGCAGTCTTCTGATTATGGTAGTCAGCCAAGTAGGCTTGGGCTGTTTTCAGGGACCTGCATGGCTTCTGAGCTATGACTGTGAACTAAAATAGGCCATCAAGAAGTTCCTTTTGGTCCCTTATTGAAAGGCTTACTTATTTGCAACTGCAAGACTCTGGCCAATGCTATTTGTTCAAAACCAAAGGCAGTGGGAAAGGAGGAAAGCCCATTATAAGTCTGTAAGGCTAAGGAGCCTTTTTCAACATGTGGTGTGGCTGGTAGCTTGTCCAGAATGAATTCCCATGTACTGAGGACTCCTTCTTTTGGCCCTCTTCTTCTCTCTGCTCTAGTGTTTGCTGTTGCTTTTCAGAACTGGAGGGAGTAACCAGTTTCTTTATTTTGTTAAAACTCTTCTCTGGAATACTTTGAATTATAAAACGTTATTGTGGTTTTTGTTAGTATGCTGGGTAAAATAATTTTTATTGATTTCATTTTAAACCTCAAAGTTTGTAATGAGTTAAAATGTCCTTCAAGATAATTATAGGTCATATTTATTTTCATATTGTAAAATGCTAGTTAATCTGTTCAACATTTTAAAAAACTGGATTCCTTTTTGAGAATTTTATATATGAGCACTGTATTTACATAATTTTCCCCTTTCTCTCCTTCCTCCCACTCTCTCCAACCCCCCATACTTTTTAAATACATCTTATTATTTAATTATTATTCATATATGTATACATGTATAAGTATATATGTATATACAAATACTGATAAATAAAGTGTTTTGTAAAAACAAAAACAAAAACCAAAACCAAAACCAAAAAACTCTTCTCTGGGACCAGGAATCCACTCCTTTCTGTCACAACTATTTTGTGGTCAATCTTGTTCCATGAGATTTCCTTTCAAGGATAATTTAGCCTGGCTAAATAGATGAGTATGATCCGGGGTGAAACTATTTCACCTCTTAGTGCTGGAAGGGTCTCTGTTCTCAGAGGATGCCCTAGCTGAGACATGCCTCACACTGGTCAGTATGGTGAAACTGGATCTCACCTATGGCTACAGGGGGAGTCTACTGCCCTCACAAAATATTTTCTGGGTATACATTGCAACTCATGTCAGACCTTTGCAATGGGTCTCAATCCCTTATATTCTCTCTGACCGAACCCTCCAATGTGGTCCCAAAAACTGGTCTAATTTTGATTGTCAGTCTTAAAAGAAAACACAGTTCTTATTTTCATATGTAACGAAATTTGGCCCTTATACTCACTCGCAGATCAAGAATGCCTGCCATTGTGGCATCTTAAATTTTAATTACAACCTATGATTATTATATATATCTAGTTGTAATTTATGAAGAGACTCTGAGGTACCCTATATCTAAGTCTCCATGGCTCTGTCACATGATCTTCAGTTGTGAGAGAGATGTTTTAAGTACCTTAATAGATTCTCCTATATTATTCCATGACCTCTAAGCTAAGGCGATATCCTTGAAAAGTCTTCATTTGTGGGCACCCAAGACTCAGCTTGTCTATGGTTAGTTAGGCCAGGGTATAGTGTGCTATCTGCTATGTAAATGTATCTCCTCTGGCCCCATCAGGCCACTGAAGTAGAAACTGATGGGGAAGGATTTGCCAAGACTCTATGTTGTCTATGAGAGGGAATTTTGAGAAGGGTCATTATCAAACTTAACAACTATAACCGTTTGTGGGAAATAATACAGGGGTGCTCTTAAGAAGCCTACTTACTTTCAGTGTAGGCTAGTTGAAAGCATGTAGAACACTAATCTGGCTGCATGTCAGAAAGCCTGGCTATACATTTTACAAGTCAAATCTTTCCAGATATTAGATAAAAGCTTAAAGGAATCCCACAGTCTTGCTTCAGTTTATTAGACACGGGTTTCTAGATCTTTAATACCATGAGGAGGACCTAGATAGCCAAGGTTGCATACTAGAAGCATGAAGAGAGACAGGGATTGGCTATCACAATTTTCTATTTCCTGCTCAGCTCTGGAAACTTTATAGCTCCATCTTGTGGCCACTCTGCTCACTCACAAGGAACCTGCTCTTTTTATTATTATTATTGGATATTTTATTTACATTTCAGATGTTATCCCATTTCCCTATTTTCCCCTGCCCAGAAACCCTGTATCCCATACCCCCTCCTCCTGCTTCTATGAGGATGTGCCCCCACCCACCCACCCACCCATTAACTTCCTCCTCCCTGCCCTTGAATTCCCCCATACTGGGGCAACCAGCCTTCATGGGACCAAGAACTTTCTCTCCCACCTATGCCCCACAAGGCCATCCTCCACTACATATACAGCTGGAGCCATAGGAACCAGCTCTTTTAAGGGCCAAAGGACTTATTATTATTATATCCAGTTATTGCTGTTGTTAGCCAGGACATTTTAACCATGAGTTCTAAAAGTTACTCAGGTATATGCTTCTCTCAGGACATGCCCAATCAAGAAAGTACAGAGCAATTGTAACCAAGATAGCACCTCTCTGCTTTGTGAGGGAAGGCCAACCTCCACCCAAAGAACTCATCCTCACAGCAAACCTAGATTAGGATAACTGCCCATGACTTTTGGAGAGAATAAGAACATGTCTCAGTGTCAGCCTTCATTCTAGCCCTGTCTCCTCCTGTCAGTAAATTCCAGTTTGAAAAGTCCCTTCTTCCTGTGGCTAGCAGTTTCATTTTCCCATAGTCAGTTTGTCAAAGTTCACACCACTAACATCATTCCTGTGCATCTGTTTAACCATGATTTTTACCTGTCCAACATGACCTCAGCCCTTTTTCCATCTCTGATAAAAACAGCCTGTAAGAGACATTTCTTCTCTCACTTTGTGTGATGAGAGACCTTTTTAGGTTTACTTCAAAATTAACCCTCCCCACTGCTGTGCATCTGCATCCTGAGTGTCAGGTCTTCTTGTAACCCAGGAAGCAGCTGGCTGTTTTAGCTCATCCTGTGCTCTATTCTGGGGAGTCACTGGCTTTCTCTTCCTGTGCTCCTTCACTCCTCCTTTCTTTCAGCGTTGCTCTCAGTTTGCATGAAGACAATTGAACACTTTTTAGAAGTATGGGATCCTAGCCATGACACCCAAAACTCTCTGCAGAACATAGCCCCTCTCCACCACACTCTAATTATCAGGTGAGCCTCTGGGCTGGATCACTCTCTTTTTCTCTCTTACTTCTCGTTTTCTCTCACCTCTCTCTTCTCTCTCTTGTTGTCTCTTGTCTCTCTTTTGTTTCTCCTCTCTTCTCCTCTCCTCTTCCTCCTCCTCACCTCTCTCCATCATGTCCTTTCATATTCCCATCCATAGAGGCTCTAGCATTGTGAAGGCTTCTTGTTCTGTCCTTGGAATGTCCATTGATTCCCTTCTGTCTGCTTCTCTCCCAAGGTTACTAGGAATTCTTTCCCTTGGGTACTTCCTCTATTGGGAGGCCAAGGAGTTGTTACTGGGATGCCTGCTATTTCCTTTTCTGTCCTCTCCAGGAAATATCAGACAGTTGACTGACATCCTGACAGGGACACAGGTCAGGGGTCTTCAGAATGCCCTGGGCTCTCCTAACCATCATGAGTTTCCAAATTCCCCCCAATACCTTCAACCTCTCTTCTGAGGTGTCCTTTGTCTAACGTCTCTAAATTGTGTCTCAGGAGTAAAATCTGACCTAGCAAATGACCCAGTGCTAATACAAATTGAACTTATCTCTTTGGTTGTAATAGCACATGTGATTTGGCAAATTCTCAGAAACCTTCATCCCTTTAGGATCAAAACCAGAGTGTGGTAGGAAGTTTTCTCTTTACAAGTCTTTTGCCCACTTGTTGACTTTTCCTGTGTAAATCCCGTGCTTCTCACCTTGTGAGTATCCCCATGCCCACAAACTCTGCAACCACTGACAACATGCCCACAGATACCATTCGAAAACCCAATGTTCCTCCCACCGTTTTCTAGACCTTTGACAGGCTGATAATCTCCTGCTTGTAGTCCACCCGTACATCCACCAACTGTCTATCATTTCCTCTCAGATCTCCCAGACACCATCCCCTTTTCAGTGTTAAATCTCAAAGTTGCCTTGTTCACCATTATCCTCCAGCGAAATCTTGAACTCTTTGTGTCTTCACTTTTACTGACCCTGACTAGAACTTTTCCCAGCAACTTACCTCGCAGGTCCTTAGCAGGGATTAGGAGACAGCTTCTATTATTTCTTGAACGTTCTTTAGTGGCAGTCAGACTCTCTTAGTAGACCTGCTGTAGACTCAATTCCCCTTTTTAAGACAGAGAGACCCCCTCCAGTTTTATGCCACAGTGGCTACTTACAGTTGTAGGTCTCCAGCGTCGCTAGTGTCTCCCAACCTTCTTATGCTGCATCCAAAGATGATCTCATTGTCATCTGCTTTTCAGTCCAGAAACTGTGCAAGGTTTTATAGCCCTGAAACAGGCCCTCAGGAACTCCTGCCCTTGAGCTCCCTGACCCTTTCTGACCTTTACCTCTCCGGTGCTCGTAACTAGGTCTTAGTCCATCTAGTCCAACCAGTAGGAGACTCACTCTGACTTGTTGCTCATTTCTTTTAAAAAATTGAACCAGATCTGGCCCCTTATTCCTTAAAGTTCTAGAAACTGCCATTCTGCTCATTCCCAGACCCTTCAAAGTTACTTTCCTTCGACCTCTGCTTTGTCCCCCACCTCTGTGCGACATGATCAGCCCCTCTGCACTGTCCTCCACTTCCTCCTTTTGTTCCGAGTCTTGTCACACTTCCCTTCTCCAATGTGCAGTGTCCTTGCAGCCCTGGAATCCACTCAACCCTAACCACTCTGCTCTTTATACAAATACAGGGAACATCTTTCTTGTGGCCCCAAAACTTCACAATTACTAAAAGATGAGGGATACGCCCTCATGGTTTTGTATCACTTCTCATTACTGGACTGGTCTGGATAGGGTTAATGATGGTCTTGTTTTTTTCTAAGAACCCCTGTATCCAGCTGGCTTGATAACAATCTTAGAGTGCTCCCATGATGATTTTGATTGCTTCCCCCAGGGGGTGGCAGAGGCTAGTCTCCTTCCTTTTCAGATGACTTTTTTTTCTTTTAGCAGGCAGAGCTCATTGCCCAATGGGGGTCCTACACCTAGCTAGAAATAGGACAGTTAGCATCTATGCTCACTTCAAACATTCCCATGACATCCTACATTCAAACTCCAACACTTGGAGAGAGTAGTGTTTCCTCACTTCAAATTGCTTCTTGCTATTAACAGAAAACTTCTGTATCTCCTTGAAGCAGCCCCATTGCCAGAAGGTTCCACTTTGGGAAAACGTTTGTCTAACCCCTGGCCCTGGTAGCTGCCCAAGGGCTATGATGTATCCCACTCTTTCCCCTCTGACTGTTTTACTTAGCTTCTTTCCTTTTCAAATTTGTCTTCTCATATCAGCAGAACACCTCAGATCCACCAAAGCCAACCTTTGAGAACCCTACTGTTATCTTAACAACCTAGTAGTTTCTCCCTCACCTGCAAAGAGCCTTCCTCCAACAGAGCCATTCCTACTTTCCTGGCCAACCACGTTCCTCTCTGAAATGGTCTTAGTACACAGGCTCATCTCAGGGCTCTTATGAAAGAATGCTTACAGGATCTCTGTAAACAATGTAGCATTGGTCACAGGGGCTCTCTGCAAGCTAACATTAGGATCCTACCTTTCCTGACTCTGTGCAACTCATGCCTTCCTCCCATAAGATGCACCAAATACTTCCTGGTAGTAGTTGTAGTTGGCACTTTCACAGGTTGGGTGGAGGCTTTCCCCACTTCTAACAAATGAGTCTCCATTGTGGCTCTAGGCTACTAAGAAATCATTTCTCATGCCTCCCATTCTATTTGACAATGGCTTTGAATTTATCAAATAACTCAGTGGATTGGTAGTACCCTAAACATTTCCAGAAGTTTCTACATTCTTGTCATACCCAGTCCTATGGGAAAGGAGAGAGAGAGTGAATGGAATCTTCAAAACCATCTAGCCTGCTCCTCCCTCCAGCTACATATGGACTGGATTTCTTTTTTGACTCTAGCATTTCTCAAACTTACCCAGGTTCTTTATAGCCCTCGTTTTTTGTCCTTACCTGATAGCTAAAGCAAACTGCCTCACTCACTTCCAATCTCCAGAAGAGCTTTAATGATTTCCTCTACTCCTGTTGGGTCTGACTTCACTTGCCTCACATATCTAACAAGGCTTTTCTGATGTCCATTGCTGCCTGGCTTGCTTCAGAAGCAGGACCTTACCCTGCCTGACAGGACACCACTGGATCTGTATACACACATGGAGATGGCTGGAACGGGAGGTGAAGATTTCTGTAAGCAGGCTGCCATAGTAGGTTCCAGAGATCTCATACCTACCTCTAACCTCCCTAGTGTGTCATCACTGGCTATGATAAAAGGCCTTTGTCTGGCATACCAAGGCCTCCTATGCAACATCTCGCAGCTTACAATCTGATCTTTGCCACCTTACCCTAACCACTCTTGTCCAAACTCACAACATTAGCATGCCTCTCCTTGCTCAATCTCAAGAACTCCTTAGAACAACTGAGCCACCCACCACTAGTCAGTCAGAAACCAAAACCCAGACCCACTGACTGCCAGGAAAGAGTCACGTTGGTTTTTCTGATCCCTTCCTTGTGTCTTACTTCTCCCACCCTCTAGTCCTCCGCTATCCCTTCCTCCCCCCAAAATACATCTCCCCCTTGCTATTAAATTCATACTCATGATTTCCCTGAAATCTTGTTCTTAAAAACAAATATTTTCAACTTAACCTTGGAGGTGTCCCCCTTCAGATTGTCATGCCACCCTATGTACCCTGTCACAGCCCTAGCCTTTGGACAGTCCACCTCCCTTTGGCACACTCATTCTTAGCACCAAATGCAGACACTAAGGGAAGCTCTTCCAGACATCCTGCTTTAACCTTTCTACCTATCTGCCTGTCATGGGGTACTGGAATCTTCCGGCTTTGCAGCTCCCAGGCATACACGTCTCTTCCTTTTATCAGATAAGAGTGTCCTCTTACCTTCCTCTGCCCCACATTCTAACTCTTCCCTGATGACATACAAATTTTAGTCCAAAATGCCTTCTGTCAGGACACATTGGGCTGTGAAGATGATCTTCCTTCTACCCATCTTGGGGGCCTGACAGAAGTGGGCACAGGGACATCCAAACAAGTATTAGAAGTCTCAATACTTTTCGTCAGGACATGATGTTGCACATTAGCTCCTGGCCGCCTAAAACCAGATCTGTTCCCCAGCTGCTGTTTGTCATGCAGGATCTTGGTCTCCTGGAGGCCACCTACAGGCATGTATGTGTACTTCTGAATGATCGGGGCTACTGTATTTGTAAGTTAACACTTTTAGAGATGAATCACAGAGGTTAAGGGATAGAGCCAGCTCTTGGTTGGCATCTTCATTGTCCTAGCTGTTTTCGTTGGATGCCCCTTTCATCTTGAAATCTCCCTGCAGATACTCTCATTCCCCTTAGTACTGCTATCAAACTGCTTTTTAAACCCTTAGGTTTATATGCATCAATTTGTGTTGCTCTCAAATTTGGCCAGAGATGCTTCTTTTTGCCAGGAGGCTCCTAAGGGACACACTGCCATGTACAGTCAACTGAGAATGAACTACCAGTGATCATGTATATTAACCTTTTCTGACTCAGAACTCATGGAGTATCAGGAAGAATGGGTGGAAAGAAGGTAAGAACTGGGAACTAAGGAGAGTTGCGCAAAGTCGACCTTTGGACCTGGCATGGCTACTGCACGCAGGCACAACAGCTCACACCAGTTGTACCTACCTGCACAACATCAAGCCACTTAAAAATTCCATCCTAAACAGAAGAGTGGTGCTCAAGGCCCTACTCTCATTGGTGGAACAGTTGACAGTTGATGGCTGTTGAGGGGGAGAGAATTACTCTCTTTTGGATAATGTGGCTGCTGGTAGGTTGCCCATCTGCCAGCAGCTGGCCACACACTCATGCACATATGAAGCACTCATTGGACTCAAGGAGTTATAAGTAACAAAACAGGAAGTAATGGTGCCATGAGAGATGTGGCACTAGGGGGAACTGGAAAGAGGTACTGATGGATGAATATGATCCAATACATTGGTTGAGTTTCAACTAAAATTTTTTAGTTATGTTTTGTGGCTCAGCATGTGGTCTCCCTTAGGGAATGCTCCATGTTAGCTCATGACAAATATATGTTGCGGCCTGAGCTGACACTTGAGCATCAAAAATGTTGAGAATTGCTCTAGCCCATGCTTGGGGGCCAAAATGTCTCGGACTGCTTTGTCAGTGTTTGAACCCGCACTGCCAAAATCCTTGGGGACTAACGTGTTAGCCTGCACTGCCCCAAGTAGCTCTGGTCTGCGGGTCGGGGTTCAGCAAGGGAGAGAGTGAGGACAGACTCGAGGAATGGAGACCAGACAGAGTGTGATTCAATCCCGTTTATTCTTCAGTCTCTCTTCTCTCTAAGTCCCAAGTCTTGAGTTCCTAGTCCCTAGTTCCTAGTCCCTAGTGCCTCCAAGTTCCAAGTTACTTCTTCCAAGTGCTAAGTGCCTAATGTCTAATTCCAAGTTCTTCCTCCAAGTGCCAAGTGCCTAATACCTAATAATAATCTTCCGAGTTGCCTAATGTCTAATTCCTCTGAGTTCTCTAGTCCAAGTGTCTTCTTCCTCAATGCCTAATTTCTACTCCAAGTTGTACTCTAAGTTATTTTCTCTAACCTAATTCCTAGTTCCAAGTTGTACTCTCAGTTGTACTGAATTCTTCTGTCTGCCTCTTGCCTTTTATATGTCTCACTTCTAAGCCACGCCTCTAAGTCACGCCTTTAAGTCATGCCCTTAGGCCTTGTCTCTAAATCTGATCTCTAAGTCACGCCCTTAAGTCTCGGCTCTAAATCACACCTTTAAGTCTCACACACCCAAGAAAAGATCCTTGGTATCTAAAACAAGATGTTTTCAGAGTGTGCTCAGCTGTTGTAGGCTGATGTATTTAAGTCTCTTATCAGGGTATATGGCTCAAGATGGCTGCAAGGATGATAGCCGCTTTCTGTTGGCTCCCTACAAATATGTACATGTATGCTAGTATTCTTAGATATAGGTATCAATTATGGTGAAGTGGTTGGTGGTATAGTTGAGTTCAGGCATGTCCTTATTTTCTGTTTTCTCTGTCTATAGAGTGCTGATGTCTCCTGGTAGAATAGTGCCTTTGCTTATTTTTCATTGTTATTTTGTCAATGTCTATTTCATGTATTTTGGAACTATAAAATAAGCCTAAAGAATCAAAGAACTGATCATTTGTCATTATGCTATATCCTTATTTATCCTTGATGATTTTTTTTATTCTAAAGCTTTTGTTGCCTGAAATATAGTCATCAGTTTTTGTCTACTTCTGCATGATCTCTCTCTCTCTCTCTCTCTCTCTCTCTCTCTCTCTCTCTCTCTCAATCTCTGTGTATCTCTTTTATCTGTTTCTTCATAGTTAAATTGGGTTCTTGTAGACAATATATGTTTTGGTCTTTTGTATTACATCATTATTGCTAATCTCTTCACATATTAATGTACTGAAAGAGTTAAAAAATTTTAAAACTCTCCACAGATAGAGTCAAGAGTGCAGATCAGCTTGTTCTGGGCTCTGGGTCCTAGAAAACTAGCTATCCACAAGACAAAATAAGTAAGATAAGAGTTCAGAGCTGGGAGTTCAGGACAGCGTGACCAAGTGCTATGGGTACCAGGAACTAAAAACTGACCATAAGATAGATTGAATAGGGTTTGAGCTGGGAGTTCAAGTTAGCGTGCCTATACACCCTGGATACCAAGAACTTGGCTGACCACAAGATAGATGGCTGATTACATATAGGCTCTTAGAGAATAACCTCTTCCTTGTACCCTGTCACAAACTGAATAATGGGCTGGGACTTTCCACAGGTGCTCTTCAATAACCCTTCCTTACTCCCCCTGGTTGTGGTTTTGGGCTTTGAATTCTCTCTGTCTCCAAAGCCCTGGGGTCAGATCCCATTGCCCCTGCGTGGACTACAGGTCTTGACCTCAGTATACTGATTAAAATATGCCTCTTGCTGATTATATCAAGTTTGGTGTCTTGCAGTTAATGGGTGGCCTCGAATTCCCGAGGCTTGGGTGAGGTCCTCCATTCATGGGGGCCTTACAGTACCTATTATTTTTTATCCATAGTAAGTCTATGGACAGTTTACAGACCGTGTTCACCATATTAGAACATTCTGAATTTGAATAATTATCCTTACCATTGAATTTTACACTTTTTAATATTTTCTTCTTTCTCATTATTTTTTTTTGGGGGCATTTCATCCAAGGTCTCTCCCTTTGAGTCCTGAGAGTCTCTCACCTTCCAGGTCTCTGGTAAGTTCTAGAGGGTCCCTCAGCTCCCACCCCCATGAGGTTGCCTGTTTCCATTAATTTTGCTGGACCTCAGGGCTTCTCACCTGTCCTCCTCATACCTGATCATGTTCCCCGTTTCTCCCTGTCCCTTCTCCCACCTAGGTTCCTCCCCCCCTCTGCCTCACATGATTATTTTCTTCTCACTCACAAGTGGGATTGAGACATCCTCACTTGGGCTCTTCTGCTTCTTGACCTTCTTGAGTTCTGTGGATTGTATCCTAGGTATTCTGTACAATTTTTGGCTAATATTCACTTATTAGTGAGTACATTCCATGTATGTCATTTTGGATCTGAGTTACCTCACTCAGGATGGCATTTTCTAGTTCCATCCATTTGCCTGCAAAACTCAGGATGTCCTCGTTCTTAATAGCTAGCTGAATAGTATTCCATTGTGTAAATGAACCACATTTTCTGTATCCATTCTTCTGTTGTGAGACACTTGGGTTGTTTCCAGCTTTTAGCTATCACAAATAAGGCTGCTATGAACATAGTGGAACAGGTGTTCCTGCGGTATTGTGAGGCATCTTTTGGGTATATGCCCAAGAATGTCTCAGGTGGGTCTTCAGGTAGACCTATTTCCAATTTTCTGAGGAACTTCCAGACTAATTTTCAGAGTGGTTGTACCAGCTTGCAATCCCACCAGCAATGGAGGAGTGTTCCTTTTTCTCCACATCCTTGCCAACATGTGCTGTCACTTGAGTTTTTGATCTTAGCCATTCTGATTGGTGTAAGGTGGAATCTCAGGGTTGTTTTGATTTGCATTTCCCTCCTAAGGACTTTGAACATTTCTTTAAATGCTTCTAGGCCATTCAAGATTACTCTCTTATGAAATCTCTGTTTAGTTCTATACCCCAGTTATTGATTTGGTAGTTTAAATTTTGGGGTTAGCTTCTTGAATTCTTTATATATTTTGGATATTAGCTCTTTATTGGATGTGGGATTAGTGAAGATTTTTTTTCCCAATCTGTAGGTTGATGATTTGTCCAATTGACTGTGTCCGTTGCTTTACAGAAGCATTTCAATTTCACTTGGTCCCATTTATTAATTCTTGGCCTTGGAGTGTGAGCCATTGGAGTTTTGTTCAGAAAATTTCTCCCTGTGCCAATGAGTTTGAGGATTTTCCTTACTTTGTTTTTTTTATTAGATTCAATGTATCTGATTTTTGTTGAGGTCTTTGATCCATTTTGAGGAGTGGAGAGATTGTTTAGCCATTAAAAGCTAGGCTCACAACTAAAAATATAAGAGAGGGAAGACTGAGCTAATGTGTATCAAAATGTGGTGGTATTTGTATAATATCACTTATTAGTGTCCAGTAAAAGACTATATCTTAGAATATGCCAAAATTCTCAGTGGCTTTTAGAAGTGGATATCTTCATCCTGAATTTAGCATATTCAGTGTTAGAACCACTGAAATAGGAAATAGCATCTTAAATATTTTCAGTGAGGGCAGTGAGTTTCTTGACACATTCTGAGAAAAGCCCCTGGAGGGTGAACAGTGGGAACTGTGGTGAGATGCTTCCTGTGTAACTAGAAATGGATGTGAATTCATCTACTGTGAGAGAAATCAATTATAACACTTCATGTCCATATGAATGCATATGATTGTACATGTATACAATATTTGACAATAGGAATGAGAGGGTTTTAATGAGCCTACAGTGGTATAGAATTGTTCTCTGTGTTCTCCTTTCCATTTTGCCTACTTCCTATTACAGCAAAGTGCTATACATTACTATTTACCCACTACAAAGCATGATGGCTAATCTTGCTTGTCAATATGACTGCATCTGGAGTCAATGAAAAGCCAAGGTGCTGGGTACTCGCATGTGAAACATTTTGTTAATTAGATTACTTCAAGCAGGTAGACCCGTCCTAGATTTTGGCTAAATCTTCTGGTGGCAGACTAAGTCAAAGGACACAGGACAAGGTAGTGGTTTTTTTTTTTTTTTTTTTTGCCTGCTTTCTCTTACTCTTCCTGGCAAGTTTATCTATTCTGTTGCTATCAGGTATTACATCCAACTTCTTCAGGATTCCAATGCAATCTGAAAACCAGCAGCTCTCCAGGTATCCTCAGGGACTCCAGTCCCAGACTGGGAGTGCTGAGACAACCAGCCTTGTGGATGAAACAACTACTAATTCTTGGTGTTTTTGTCAGGAGACAGTTAGTGTTGGACAATCCAGACCCCACACACACTCTCAGGCACTCTGATAAATCTCCCGTTAGTGTGTGTGTGTGTGTTTGTGTGTGTGTGTGTATACATATATATTCTGCCAGCTCTGTTCCTTTAGCGAAACCTAACAAACACACCAAATCTTTATCAGGGTAGAAACCAATAGCTGAATATATTACTTTGAACAAATAAGCATACACAAGTTGTTTGCTAGATGCATTTTTGTTTCTTCATATGGATGTTAACAGGACAGAGAGAAATGATATTTCTTATTTTTTTCTAAAAAAATTCCAAAATACTGTTGTTATGTCATAGTCCTAAAAAATTTTTGAAAACATTAACTTGAAAAGTCAAGGCAGAAAGTAGTTTCCACAGATGACTGAGTTTAACATAACAAGGCAATGGTTGTTGACAGAACAATGAACAATGAAAATAGTAAAATTCAAGCGACATATGTTTCTTTAGAAATCTTTCTTCTACTGTCATGAAAGCTTTTAAAATGAAGATAGGTTTTTTTTTCTGTTTCTACTTTCTATCAATAAGCATTAATTATAAGCATAAACATTATGATGTATCTAAGATTTTACTAAATTGGATATAATTTGCTTTGTTGTTTCCTAGAAGAAAAGACTAGTTAATCAGGAGGTACTGAACTGCAACAGCACACAAAACAGCAATCAGTGCGAACCCTATCAGAAGGGTAAGAACAAAGGTATCGTCGCTCATCTCCATTCTGCACTTTTCTCCTTTCTCATTGTGGTTGCCTTTTCCTTTACCCCCACTGCCTTTGCCATGCCCAGAGTGATGTTTGTACGTTGAGAAAAGAGCACTGGGACTATATGGCCCCCACAGCTCTTGAAGACCATTGGAGGTTTCATATTGGCGTCCTGCACAGACCTTGAAGCGATAGCGTGAATTTGCATGGTAGTTGGAAAAGGAAAAGGAAGTGTTCGGTCCTTTGTAAATCTAAGGAAAAAAGATCAAATGAAAATTATGGTTTTCTTTCCAATTAAAAATGCATTGGATAGGTTTTTACAACAAGAAAAATGAAAACTAGTTTAATGAACATCTTTATACCAAAAGCAAAATTTTACTCAATGTTTCTAATGTTCTGAGGGAATTCAGTATTGATTATATACTGAATTCCCTCAGAACATTATATACTTTTGTATAAAATATAAAATCCTATAACTGTTAAAGTTTAATTACATTATGTATTTGAACCATGGGTTATGGCCAGTGAGAATCAAGAAATATTATACAATTTAATGGTAATGATTATATTAAATGAATAAGCTAGTTGTCTCAAAATAAAGATTATGTACATAAATGGTATGGCTGAGATGGCAATTTGGGATAAGGTTTAGTTACTCTAAACACCTTTAAAAACAACTTACTGCCTGCCAAAAGTGAAACCCTCAGCCGGACACAGAACTATAATTTTTTTAAGTTCTGACTATCCCAGAACTTCTAGCTCCTTAGACCAGGCTGACCTAAAACTCAAAGATCTACCTGCCTCTGCCTCCCAGGTACTGGGATCAAAGTCATGCACATCCACAATATGTCATTTTTTATAACAAAAAAAGCAAATTTGCTATGTAGCCAAAGAGTACCTGTATTCTTCTGCTTTTACTCCACAAATGCTGAGGCTACAGATATGTTCTACCATACCTGGTAAAATGGTAAAGACTAAATTTGAAAGAATATACCTGATTAGCCTTTATTCCGGTGGTGACTTGAAGACAGTAAACAATGTGATCACCTTTCATTGGCGCCAAAGATTCCCATTTGATCTCACAACCATTGTTATTCAGTGGATGTACTTTAGGTGCTGGGGAAAAAGTTACATTTTAGAAGATCTAAACGATTAGATTTCAAATATATTGAAAAGACTCATGCAACCACACAGTCATTACAAGCACATGTAGACCTAATATGAGAAATATGTAACCATATTTTAAAAAGATATTTATGTATTTTGAGAGAAGGTCTTGCTATGTAGCTGTGGCTGGCCTGGAACTTGCTTTGAAGAGCAGACTAGCCTTGAAGTCACAGATATTCACCTATCTTTGGCCACCTTGTGCTGAGATTAAAGGCATGCACTACCATACCCAAAAACTATACTTATTATTGGAAATAATTTTGTTATACCATCAGGAATCATGATTGCAGAAAATCCTTAACAAAGTTATAACTTAATAGTGCTTATTTGTAGGGTTATTGGGGTCCTGTATCTGTTTGGCCACAGGGCATGGGCCACTTGGGGGGCCAGGAAGGTGACCGTGCTTGCCCCATGTTGTCCCAGGGCAGGTGTTGGGCTGTAGGGCAGCCCTGGGACACCACTCTGGGGTTAGGGAAGTACAGTCTGAGGCTCAGGACAACTGAAGCTGGTTTGGGAGTACCCCTGGAAGAGCTGAGAAAGGAATGGGGACCTGAGGGATGGATCTGGCCCTGGGGTGGGGAGAGGGGAAGGGGGCTCTGGCTGGTCCCTCTGGGAGAGTCCTTGGCTTCTTGGTGGTTGGCTTGAGCTTGGGATTGGAAGCTGTGGCTGGGAGCACAGAGAGGCTTTCTATTCTACCCAGAGTCACTGTCACCTAAACATATTGATATAAAAATTTAGAAGCAAGAGTTTTTATGACATCTGTCTTTCTGAGCCGGGTCTCCTGTCTTACTCTAGAATTTTCTAATTACTGCTAAATTCAATATAGGTTCTGTGTAAGCACCAGTAAAATGGATAGTGTCTTTGTATTCCATTTACCTTTAAGTGCAGTGGGTGGGGATTTTGTTGTAGTGAAAGTGTAGACGTTGGACTCTGGTCCTTCACCAGCTTCATTACATGCCTGGATTTTAAACTTGTATTCTGTATATTCACTCAATTTTTGCACTTTGTGAGTCACATCTGGCCCACGGTAAATGACAGAAAATCTGGGAGAAAGAAGATAAAGATTAAGAAGACAATATTATAATCATCAGTTAAGCCCAGAGAAGTCAAATTAAGCCAGTAAGGTAAAAGTAAACAAAAAAAAAAGGCCAATAGAGATCAAGGTGGTGTCACATGTGTGTGTGTGTGTGTTTGTGTGTGTTTGTATCTGAAGTCAAATTAAGCCAGTAAGGTAAAACAAAACAAAAAACCAATAGAAATCAAGGCATTAAGGCATTGGCATGTGTGTGTGCTTGTGTGTGTTTTAGAAAGAGAGGGAGAGAGAGGAGAGAGAGAGAGGAGAGAGAGAGAGAGAGAGAGAGAGAGAGAGAGAGAGAGAGAGAGAGAGAGAGAGAGAATCTCTGACAGGATATATCAATTTAGACAGTCTTGTACTGCAGTAGATTTTAAATGTTAATAGTTACCTGCCAGACCGGTCTTCCATTAGTAAGTTGTAGTTGATAAAGTTGGCAAGTGATTTTTTGTTTGAGATTGTGCCCCATTTGAGTCTGAGACTCTGGTGTCCATAGACCACACAATTAAGCTGTGGAGGCTCTGGTGGTAGTGGTTTGGTTTTGCATCTTATTGTTGGGCTAAAAGGGCTTAGTCCATAATGATTGATAGCTTGAATTCTGATTCTAGTGGTAAGAGAAAAATGTATGAATTTATATGTAGTAAATGAAATTATTTTCCTCATATAAGCCAACCCACTCCATCTATATTAGAATGACACTCATATTGATTATAAGACAGATTTCCAAGACATAACTACTATTGAGAATTATTGATGAAAGGCAGACATTGGCTCTTACTGTTATCAAATTTCACCAATTAAGAAGTCTTTTCAAGAGACATCTGAATGTACATAGATGTGAATATGCTTGAAATTCTCAACATTCTCTTCATTTACCCAAAATAAGGTATGACTGACTAACCTGTATGTAGTATTAGGTTGTAGATTTTTCAGAACATACTCGGTTACTCGTTTGACAGTCACGATTTTTTTATCTCCATATTCAATGTTATATCCGGTGATTGGAGAGCCATGGCAGTCTGGCTCCTCCCACCGGACAGCTATGCAAGTTGATGACAGCTTGGCAGGCACTTTGTTTTCAACTTCTTGTAACATTGAAACCATTGCTGGTACAGTTCCAGGTGTGGTCACTTTTGCAGTTCCTCCAAACAGTCCAACCCCAACTATATTTACAGCCTGAAAAACACATGCTTTGTTACCAATTTGTTTCAACCATTCCCGTGCATGGACTACTTTGTTGCATCAGAAAACAATGAGTTGGTTCCTTCTGGTCTGGGCCCAGGAACTGAGCAGATCCAAGAAGGCAGCTCTGCCCCCAATCACACAGAACCCAGAGGAAGCACAGGAACTCTAACCCGGGCAGTATCTTAGGTAAGGAGACAGCAACGTTCACCCCAAACAGGGAGTAACTGGGACCCACAAGGACCCAGGAAGTCACTCCTGGCCCTGAGCACTGGTTCCTTGTGGTCTGGGCCAGAGCACTGAGCAGATCTTGGGTGGCAGCTCTGCCCCCAATCTCTAAGAACCCAGAGGAAACGGGGCTCCCAGAGCTCTAACCTGGGCAGCATTCTGTCTGAGCTTGCGCACTGAGCAGATTTTGGGACGCAGCGCTTACCCCAGTAGTTACACCCACCCCACAAAGTTCTGATACAACCAAGATAATAGGAAAGACAGGCTCCAGTCAGGGACAGGGCAGGTAGCACTAAGGAGATCCAGATGGTGAAAGGCAAGCTCAAGAACATAAGCATCAGTAACCCAGGGTACTTGGCATCATTACAACCTAGTTCTCCCATACTAGAAAGTCCTGAATTCCCCATATCACCAGGAAAGCAAGATTCAGATTTAAAATCACTTCTAATGATGATGATAGAGGACTTTAAGAAGGACATAAATAACACTCTCAAAGAATTTAAGGAGAACACAGGTAAACAGGTAGAAGCCCTTAAAGAGGAAACACAAAAATCCCTTAAAGAGAACACAAGCAAACAGGTGAAGGAATTGAGCAAAACCATCCAAGACATAAAAATGGAAGTAGAAACAACCAAGAAATCACAAAGGGAGACTACCCTGGAGATAGAAAACCTAGGAAAGAAATCAGGAGTCATAGACACAAGCATCACCAACAGAATACAAGAGATAGAAGAGAGAATCTCAGGTGCAGAAGATACCATAGAAAATATCAACACAACTGTCAAAGAAAATGCAAAATGCAAAAAGTTCTTAGCACAAAATATCCAGGAAATCCAGGACACAATGAGGAGACCAAACTTAAGGATAATAGGTATAGATGAGAATGAAGATCCCCAACTTAAAGGGCCAATAAATATCTTCAACAAAATTATAGAAGAAAACTTCTCTAAAGAAAGAGATGCCCATAAACATACAAGAAGCCTATACAATGCCAAATAGACTAGACCAGAAAAGAAATACCTCCCATCACATAATAATCAAAACACCAAGTACACAAAACAAAGAAAGAATATTAAATGCAGTAAGGGAGAAAGGCCAAGTAACATATAAAGGCAGACCTATCAGAATTACACCAGACTTCTCACCAGATACTATAAAAGCTAGAAGATGCTGGACAGATGTCATACAGACCTTAAGGGAACACAAATGCCAGCCCAGGCTACTATACCCAGCAAAACTCTCAATTAACATAGGTGGCTAAATCAAGATATTCCATGACAAAACCAAATTTACACAATATCTTTCCACAAACCCAGCATTACAAAGGATACTAGTGGGAAAGCTCCAATACAAGTAAGAAAATTATACCCTAGAAAGAGCAAGAAAGTAACCCTCTTCCAACAAATCCAAAAGAAGACAGCCACACAAAGATAACTTTACCTCTAATACCAAAAATAACAGGAAGCAACAATCACTGTTCCTTAATATCTCTTAACATCAATGGATTCAGTTCCCCAATTAAAAGACATAGGCTAATGGACTGGATACATAAATGGGACCCAGCATTTTGCTGCATACAGGAAACCCACCTCAGTGCAAAGACAGACTCTACTTTAGAGTAAAAGGCTGGAAAACAATTTTTCAAGCAAATGGTCCTAAGAAACAAGCTGGAGTAGCCATTCTAAAATCTCCAGCCCGAGAACACAAAGGGGGAGGGGGGACTCATGGCTCCACCTGTATAGGTAATTGAGGGTGGCCTTGCCAGGCATCAGTGGAAGTGGAGGGCCTTGGTGTCTGAAACTTTGGATTCCCTAGTGTTGGAGAATTGCAAGAGCAGGGAGGCGGGAATGAGAGGATGGTGGGAGCACACCCTCATAGTAATTGGAGGGGGGAATGGTGGAGGGCCTAGGTGCCTGAAAGTTTGGATTCCCTGATGTTGGAAAATTTGAGAGCAGGAAGGCAAAAATGGGAGGATGGTGGGAGCACACCCTCATAGAAACTCCCATAATTATATGGATTAGACACGACAGAGTCAGGCCACCAGAATACTAGATTTCAGAATTCAAACAAACAATTATCTTGATACTAAAATTTGTTTTGAGAATTGTATATTGCAGAATACATAGCCTTGGTGTATCTACTCATCAGGCAAGCTGAGCACACCTGCTCGAACCTCTAATGTCCTGGAATTCCAGCTGGATGCAGTGAAGACACAGTGTCAGAGGCTTATCAATTTATTCCTCCCCCAACCCCTCTTCTAATATCTCAACACTCGTAATCAGCTTGAAGAAGTTAATGAAGAGTCGGCACCCCATTCCTTGGGCTTGGGGACTGAGGTGGTTAATGGGCTGTCTTTTTAGGGAAAAGTAGTGGTTTTGGTGGAACAGGGAGGATTAGCTAGGATTTATTGCATAGCCATAACCTACTGGTAGAAATATGTATAATTGTTATTAAGATGAAGTTATAATTTCTTAAATGGTACAAAATTTACTTTGATTTCAAATTTAAAGTTTTCATTGGTATGAAATTCTTATTGATATAAAAGTGAGATGAATATTTTTACTATCATAGGCATTGTGCCTGTATAACACATTTAGGAATACAAGGCTTAGACCCAGTCCTTCTTTAACTTTAACTTATTTGAGATGGTTAGCCTGTGAGTTAAGGGCCTATAGCAAATTCATGGCTTTGAGTTTATTGTTAGGGTGTTTTCTATATTTTCTTTAGAAATAGCTGAGAGGAGTTAACAGACAACAGTCCAGGTTGCCTTACATAAATAGTTGGTTTTCAAAACATCAGAAATCCACAGAATTGATGTTACAAACATTTCTGTATTAATGTTCATTTTGATTAGAGACCTGTCTGCTCCTGACAGCTTCCTGTCTTGGATTCTAAGAAGAAATTTAGCATCTTTGGAGTTATTCCAACTGTGGTGAGTCAGCCACTAGGCAAGAATTGCCTCTTTTCATCTACAGACAAATTACTGTCCAGAAAAGGACACACTTGCAGAATAGTCAACTGATTATATCTGCCAAGACAGAGTAATCAGCCCTTAATAGTTCTGCATCACTAGGTCTGTCAGATGATCCTGGGCCAGAAGGCTGAAGATTGGATGCTCCAACGTTCTGTAGTATAGGGACTGTCCAGGTGTTGAGCGGTCTCTATTAATTGGCTATGTTTTAGAAGCTATGCTTTGTGCTTCCCATAATTTCAGTCAACTCAGTCATTCTGGATTTCTGATGGGGTTGAAAACTTATAGTCTTATAGCCAATCCTTGCTATTTACCTTGAGAAAAAAGATTTAAGAGGATGGTTTTCAGCTGACATTCATTCTAAAGCCAAGAAAAAAATGCCAGGTTCAGAACTAAGTCTTTTATTTAGGAGAGATGACAGAGGTTCTGCTTAGTCAACAAAATGATGGACTGGGTATTAGGTCTATCTTGCACCTTACTGACATAAAGTGGTATAGTTATGCTCTAATTGTATTTTGAGAGAAAAGTTTTATTTTAACAGGAAGGGTGCTATGTAGGAGGAGCTAAGGTGGGAGGAGTAAGGAGGGGAGGAGGAGAAGGAGAGGAGGAGCTAGGTGATGAGAGAGAAAGAGAGAGGGGGCCATGGAGGCAGATGTTCACATGTCTCCGCCAGTCAAAGATAGTTGATATATCTAGGTTGGGTATTAGGTTACACTTCTGATTGATATTGAGCATTACCAAATTTATAAAGCCATTGGTTAACATTAAAAAAAATTGTATAAAAGCAAAAAGGAAAAGGGGGTATGGGATAGGGGTTTTCTAGGGAGGGGAAATGGAGAAAGGGGATGGCATCTGAAATGTAAATAAAACATCCAATAAAAAGTGCGGGGAAAAAATATAATAAAATAAAAGACATCTAACAAAAAAAAAAAGAAAGAAAAAAGAAAACAATGAGTCCTCAATTCATAGTCTAACCATTTGGTTCTATGTTGCAGAAATAAATGCTGAGACTTGCATAGTACATTTTTAGAACTCTAAAGAGAGCACACAAGGGAAAGAAAGTAGAGATTGTTGATGTAAATATTTTAGAAAAATCACACCCCTGAAAGACTCACCTATCACTACACTAAGCTTTTCTGTATTATTCTTTATGCTTGGCTTTCTTTCTCTGTTACAATCCCACCCAGTTAATCAATTTCTGTTATCTTGGGAAAGCATTGTTTTGTTGTTGTTGTTGTTTTGAGATTATAAATATACATATATCCAGCACCCATTTTCCTCTGGAGACAATGCTTTGAATATCTAAAGTCCAATACCACAACCAGGAAATCACCATTGTTAATACCCACTGATGTTATTCAGAATTGTGTGCACTTATTTGTGTGTGTACTTAAGTTTTATTCAGTGACTGTGGCTACTTTAATTTTTAGAATTTTTTCTCACAGGTTACCGTGTGCGTCTCTGATTCTCTCTCTCTCTCTCTCTCTCTCTCTCTCTCTCTCTCTCTCTCTCTCTTAAAGATTTATTTATTTTATGTATGTGAGTACTCTGTCTCTGTCTTAAGACACACCAGAAGAGGGCATCAGATCTCATTACTGATGGTTATGAGCCACCATGTGATTGCTGGGAATTGAACTCAGGACCTCTGGCAGAGCAGAAGGTGCTCTTAACCACTGAGCCATTTCTCGAGCCTGTCATGTGCTTCTCTTATAGCCACAGTATCTTCCTACACTGTCCATCTGCTGAGCTCTGGGAAGCACCAATTGGTAGCCATGATTACTACAATTCTGGCTTTTTCATAATATTACATAAATTGAATAATGCAACAGATAAACTTTGATGCAGGCTCAGTTTTCAATTACTGCAATTCTCCAGAGAGCTTTCAGCAATCATATATATTAATAATTTGTTCACTTTTATTACTGAACAGTGTGCCACAGTAGAGATGTATCACTGTTTACTTAACCACATTTATCAAAAGATATTTGAGCGATTTTAGTTTTTGTGTCTTACAAATAAAGGTAAGATGCTACTGTGTTCTTTCAGGAAGGGGTATAATTCTCATCAGTAATGCATGAATGATCAGTTTCCTCATGTGTTTGGCAGCACTTGTTGTTACCATTAGTCCTTAGCTTAGGCACTCTGAAAGATATAGAAAGGCATTTCATTGTGCATTTCCTTAACAGTCAATGATGCCGAAAATGTTTTTGTGTGCTTATTTGCTATCTGTGTATTCTCTTCAGTCACTAATCTTTACCATTTCCTAACTGCCATGTTTCAATTCACTGTTGAGTTTTGAGAAGACTTTATATATTTTAGGTGCCATTCCTTTGCCAGTTATATGTACCACAAATATTACCTTCCAGCCTTTAAGTTCACTTTCATCCTGTTTAGAAAGCAGAAAAGTAGAAGTTTTAAGCTTTGAGTAAATCAAATTAACCAAATAACTCCATTTTGGTATCAAGTGTTTTTCTTGACATAAATCACAAATACTTTCTCTTGTGATTTTTTTTTTTGCAAAAAGCCTTCTTATAGTTTCTTCTTGTTTATAAATTTAATACTTACTTATATCTAGAAGGAGTTTATTTAATTTTGTTTATGTACATTGGTGTTTTGAGTGCATGTATGTCTGAATGAAGGTGTAAGATCTTGGGATACTAGGGTTACAGGCAGTTGTGAGCTGTTATGTGAGGGCTGGGAATTGAAACTAAGTCCTCTGGATTAGCAGTCAGTGCTTTTACCAGGTGAGCCAACAGTCTAGCCTTTATGTATGTATGTATGTATGTATGTATGTATGTATGTATGTATTTTTAAGACAGAGACCCTTGCTCTGTTGCCCAGGTTGTACCAAAGCCTCTGGGTGTAAGGAATCCTATCATTTCAACCTTGTGTAGTTGAGCCTCCATGTCCATGCCATTTGCTTGACTTGGTTTCTGGTTATATTTTAATGTCTATTTTCTGGAAAGGAAGATGTAAACTCACCATTAATTTATTTTTAAATGATTTGTAGAATTCTCCAGTGAACCCATTGAGGACTGGAAATTTCTAAGTGTTTTTAATATGTAGAGTAAGTCTTTTTCATGACTACAGGGCTATTCATATCATCTAGGTTTAGGTGATTTTTGAGGACTAGTTACATTTTTTTGTACACATTTACATCTTTAAAATTGTTCTGTGTTCATAAAATAGTGCTGTTTTTGTCCAGAAATTAGTGATTTCTGTCTATTCTTTTTAGTGCAGATGAACCCTGGTCTCTCACACTGACTGCCCCCATACCCCACAGCCCCCCATACTCCACAGCCCCCTCAAAAAACCTCACTTTACTCTGTTAGATCTCAAGGGTGCTTGCTTTCCCAAGTGCTTTTCACCTTTACCTCTTCAGTGCTTGCAACCAGGCCTTAGGCACTCTAGCCTAACTGCTCTGATTACCCCCAGCCTGTGGAAAATATCTGAGCTGGCGCCTTATGTCTCTAACTTCAGGCAATGACTGTTCCTACGTTCGTCATAGCCTTCAATCTGTCCTTTACTAAGTTGTTTTTTCCTGTCCTCTCCACTATTTCGTCCCTTCGCCTCCAGTCTTGTCATATCACTTTTTTCTATCTTGCAGCCTCTGGACAGCTGTTCCCTCCAGTATCCTTGACGCTCTGCTCCTAGCTACGGACAACACCCTTCTTGTGACACAAACACACACCTCACCATTACTCAGAGACAGTAGATGACTCACTCCCTTAAGGTCTCCTTTCAGCTCAATTCCACCCCCATTATTGGGACCCTTGATTCTTTGATTGAGGGCTGCTCCCTCAAAGATTCCCCCACTTGTTGATTCCCATTGTTGAGGGATATCATGAGAATCTCAAGTGCTTCCATTCTCAGTGAGTGGAAGAGGCAAACTTCCTCCTTCTTAACCAGGCAGAGCCCAGCACACTTGTCAGGGCCCTAGCTCAGCCTGGAGCACTGCAGTGATCATCAATCCTGACTCTCTATACCTACCTACCTATAGCATCATTCAGTCCATCTCCTAGATTTGGAGATAATGGTGGTTTCCTTATACCAAAGATCAACACCATCATCAATGAGAGGTCTTTCCCTCTCCTCTGTGAAGCATTCATATTGTCTGAAGGGGATGCTACCATCTACTGCTACGGGCAACTCAGACAATGACCTTGTCACCCTGGGGGATTGAGTGTTCCATCTGTGGACTGGCCTAGCAGTCCAGGGCAAGGATGTGCCCCATTGTTTATATACATCACTTCTCTTCTGATTGCTCCTAACCCTATCACACAGGCAGAACACCTCAGCTAAACCAGAGAAGTTGTTTCAGGAGGCCCAGTTCAGGTGCCCTATTTCAGGAGTCTTCCTGGTATCTCACCAAAAGACTCAGCTTGATGTGTGTCAGTTGCATCCCAGAGGACAAGCAGAGCTGATGGCATGCTCTCTTATTCATGTCCTAAAGTCACTCCCCTTACCGCCTCTCTCTCTCTCTCTCTCTCTCTCTCTCTCTCTCTCTCTCTCTCTCTCTCTCTCTCTCTCTCTCTCTCTCTTTCTCCCTCTCTCCCTTCCTTCCCTCTCCTTCCTCCTCTCCTTCTCTCTATGTCTGAGAGGGGTCCTTATTTCCATACCTCAACCAGACTGTCTTAATACCCATCAATCTCATGAAATCCCATAACTCTTCTATCCTGTGAGTAACCAGTTAACCTCTCTTTCTTATCAACTATTAGAGAGCATTCACAATGTTTTATATCACATCCTGACAATTTACGAATAGATCAGCTCCCTAGCTGCTGTTGTAATGCAGAACTGCCATGGTCTATCTCTCTGTCTTCTAGAGGTCACCATTGGGCTATGTGTGCACTCTTGAATGAACAGTGCTATTTCTTTACAGGTAAGTCAGTGCTGACAGAGATCATTTACAAGATTTAAAGGCTTGCAGGCTGGAGAGGGCCTTGACAACTAAGAGCAAGGGCTTTCCAGAGGCCCTGGGTTCAGTTCCTAGCAACCACATGCTGCTTCACAACCATATGCATATCCTGTACCAGCAGAAGTGCTGCCTTCTCTTCTTTGTGGGTACCAGGCATGCACAGAAAATTAAAAAATAGAAGATAGAGCCATTGCTCCTCAGCAGTTCCTCCAACTCAGGATTAACCCTTTTCTTGTTCTTGATTGTCATGATCATCCTGAACTCCTCTTATTTCTTTGCTCTATTATTTTTTCCAGAAGTTTCTGGCTGACCTGGTCACTTCAATTCCTCATAGCAGAGTGAATTCACAAGGATGTCTTAAATCTTTCATCCTCCTCACACCTTCATTTCAAGGACCATGACACCTACCTGGCAGGGAGTACTGGGAAAGACTTGATTACCCTGGTTTTCTACCAAACCATAGAACTTGAACTGAAAGAACAGATGCATGACCATCTTGCCTGGTCTGAACAGTCCCCCTTTCATGTAACTGTTTCAGTATTCTGAAGCCAGGCTTTAACGGAATATATCATTCCTACATATACTAGTTTAATTCTTAACACCACCTCATCTAAGCAATAAGACTATTCTGATCATTCAGGAAAGTTCCCAGCCCACCTAGTAGCTCTTTTCCAAGCCCAAGCCCCTTAACAACCCTAGCCAGTAAAAGAAGTCCATTGACTTACTATCTTGACTTCTGATGAGAGTCTGTCCCAAGTTTATCTCAAAATAAACCTGTCCTTGATTTTTAGTCCCCTTATCTTTTCTTCTTACAGTCATTGTACATGCTTATTAAATAGATTACCAAACTTGGAAATTAGGAACTGATTGACTAGGCAGTATTTGTATATACCTTTAATCCCAACACTCCAGGAGGCAGAGGTAGGTGGATTTCTGAGTGGGCAGCCTGCCTGGTCTACAGAAGAGAGTTCTAGGACACTCAGAGCTACACAGAGATACCCTGTCTCAAAAAACTAAAACCAACCAAACAACAACTTTCGTTGTTAAGTATAATCAATCGGAGGCAGATGTTCACGTGTCTCCACCAGTCAAAGATAGTTTATATATCTAGGTTAGGTATTGGGTTACACTTCTGATTGAGCATTACCAAACTTATAAAGCCTTTGATTAACATTTAAAAAATTGTATAAAAGCAAAAAGGAAAAGGGGGCATGGGATAGGGGTTTTCTAGGGAGGGGAAATGGGGAAAGGGGATGGCATCTGAAATGTAAATAAAATATAAAATAATAATAAAAAGTATAATCAATCTTCTAATTTGAAAATTCTTCCCTTCTTGACTCTAGTCTTTACACTGAAAATGACATCAGTATTATGTATGTGAGAAATATAAGTTAATAGCAGTTGCCTTCCTTATAGTGATGGGAATGTCAGGTCTACCTGTACTCTGCAAAAGTATGTGGTTGCAGGAATAAGACCTTTAACTTCATAGCGCAAGCAAGGGCCAGTATAAATCAAATGCATGGAATCTTCAACTTGTCCCCACTGCAGTCGGTAATCAATGATTTCAGCACCATTGCATTTAGGAATCTGAAAGATGAAACATACACAGGAATTCAATTCTTTTTCTAAGTGGTCATGATATTTGATACCGTGAGGAGGAACACTGCATAAAAGCTTGTAATCCATCAAGTGATACAGAATACAGATGTGTAGAAACAAACACAGGCATGACACTGCAATAACATTAAAATTTAAAGTAAGAAAATGGACTTGCTAATTCCACTTATTAGATGAATGAAAACAAATAAATTAAGATTGTTTAATATTACCATTGGTTAGTATGCTAAAACACATGCTCTGGTGATCTGGCATTTAAAAGTTAAAGAATCAGCTCTGTCATGCATCTCTGACATAACCTTTTGAGTCAATGTTAAAATATTATACCATTTCTTGAGATTAGGGAAAATGAACAGCACAAATAAACTGATATGACTAAATAATTAGGCTAATTCTTATTTTTGAAAACTTAGTTTGGTAAGACATTCACATGGTTGTTAAAAGTACATTTTAAGATCTTTTACATTCTTTAAGTACCACATTGTAGTTACATGTTAGATATAGCAGCAGAAGCTTCCCAATGAAGTTCTTCAAAGAAAGACTAAGTTCTTGGCTGAGGATATTGTTCAGAAATAGAGTGTTTCCCTAGCATGTATGAAGCCCTGGGTTCAGTCCTTAGCACCACAGAAAATTAAACTTCTTATAAATTGCTTTACCTTCAATGACTCTTCTTGCATTAGCTTCAAAAATTCAATTGTTACTCATTCAAGGTTTACTTTGGTCCTCAAATTTATAATTGAGATCCGAAGAGCAGAGTATTCATTCTGTTGTCTTCATGACATCAGTGGTATTAGGTCCTAGGTATGTATGTTCTAGAAAAGCATGATCTGAGGAATCTAGGATCCTAATTCTAATCTATGATTCATTTCACTTTTTTCCAAAAAGTGCTCTAAACTATTAACATGTTTGTGTATCAGCAAAATGAATAAAAATTTGAATTGGTAACGTACTTCCCAACTGACAATAACACAGGTTGGACCCTTGCAGGTTAGCACAGGTGTACCACACTGAGAAGGAGGGTGCCGGGCTGGTACAGATCCACACTCCATTGACTGAGATCCAAGCTACAAATTAAACAAACACACGAATAAACAAACACATGCATGACTTTGCAGGCACGGTTACTCCTCAACTTGGCAACAAAAACAGTGCAAGCATGTATTCATTCAAAGTGAAACAAAGTACAAGTGGATCACCTGAATAGAATAACTTTTAAACTCATGTTTTATGTTTTTATCCATAAACTATGAGATCTTCAGGAATTAATTTACTTACTGCACATTTCTTTTCAGAGCTGGGACACTCCTTTCTGTCATGATGAGGACCTTTTGCTTTTTTGCCACGCACAAGTGCTTCTGACTTCCCATTAACAGAATGATTGTCTACAAAATATGTAAGATGCACTCAGTTCCCCCCAATATTTACCTTGATACTAGGGATAGAACCCAGTGTTTTGTGAATACTAAGCACACACCAAATTATTTGGCTCCACACCAAGTCCCTTGTTTTCAGAGATGTTTCTTTAAAACAATACAACATACTGTAGAGTGAGTAAAGACAACTCTTTAAAAAAGCTTAGATACTCAAAGCTTATTGTACCAATTATCAATTTGACTTAGACATTAAAAAGGTGGGTTATCAATTACCAAGGATTGGTTTGCTAAGAAGTATTCAATTCTGTTCTAAAAGGAAACACTACTTGCTGATATTAACAAATGCAGACAAAGCAAAAGTCACAGGACAGGATGCTTAGGGACAGTTGTCAATCACATAAGGAAGCCTTACTTACCAGGAAGATTGGCATCCTTGCCCTTGGTTTTACCACGTAAGGGAAGTGAACGACAAGACTCAAGAGGAAGAGTAGGTGTCTGAATTGTCAATACATCTGAAGGCTAAGAGAAGTACAAAGTATTTTAATAGTATGCTAAATTCAAGATGAGCTTCATAAAACATTTAGTAATTATAGCAGTTTATTTCAATTCTCATTTGGAGAACTTTTGTTTTTCTGATTTCTTACACGGCTTTGGCCTGCAGGTGAAGTGCAAAAGACTCTCAGTTTATATGTGGTGCCTGGTTGGAGGTCATCATACAGAAATTCCTGTAGAGTGCCATTGTAGATTATTTTCCAGAGATTCGCTGAAGGAAGAATAGAAATTTGGTTCAGTTTCTTCACAAATTATGTATAAATTTTATAGGTCACCATAATAGCTAATGTACTCATGCTATAAACCATATATACAAACTACATATTACACATATGTTAAGAAATGGCCATGTTGAGAGTAACTTAGTTCAATAATATTGTTTTAAAGATTTATTTATTTATTTTATGTACATGAGTACACTGTTACTTGCTTCAGAATCACCAGAAGAAGGTATTAGACCCCATCACAGATGGTTATGAGCTGCCATGTGGTTTTTGGGAATTGAACACATTACCTCTGGTAATGCAGTCAGTACTCTTAACCACTGAGCCATAATCCAACAATAATTTTATGATTATTAAATAATTTCATTACCAGTAGAATTAAACATAAATGATAAGTGATTAGTAAATAATAATTTCTTACTAAAATCCAAAGTGATCCAAGTATGTCCTGGGGTTTGGTTCATAGGTGTGTATTAATCCCGATTTTCTGGTTCTGGTAATTGCACTGTCTAAATTAGACACTGCTATTTGGTGAAGCCAAGTGAAAGTTTTACAGAGGAGCGCCTTAGAATTTTTGTGATAATTGCTCAATGAGTATAAAATCATTTCAAAATAAAATCTTTTAAAATTTGTGTTGCCTTACCACCATCTGAATTTTCACAAACTTCTAAACTGTAACTTGAAATGTTCATTCCGCCATTGTCTTTGGGTAAGTCTAAAAGAAGAAATAAATTTTAAGTGATTCTTTTTTAAGTGTGTTTTTTGAAAACACAAGTTTCCACTAGAATTTTATTTCATAAATTATAACTTTTCACAGAAAAATATAACCATAGCTCATTGTTATATTGACATCTGTATACTACAATTCTCTAAACATAATACATGCTACATACATGTGACATCAGCCACCAAGCACTTAGATAGTATTTCAACGTTCTTATGAAGAGACTAAAATAATAATTATACATGGAATAATTTCATTTACCTAGTTTATAGGTAATATATCTATATAAATATAATTTCTGGTTAAGCTAACATTCATCTTTTACACAAACTTCTATCTGTGATTCTTATGTGGATATAAATACATTTTACGTGGAAGAAAGTTATTCACAGATCCATATGAAGTTCAACAATTTGTTCACTTGGGGATATTTAAGCCAGCAATAGGAAATTCAATAGCAAATTAGAAAAAGTAATAATAGGGTTTACCACTAAACTCACTTAATATGGCAGAATAGTTCACATGCAAATGAGGATATTTTGCTTAGTGAAATTGCAGAAAGATTTCTTCTCAATAGTAAATACTTGTATGGACAGCAAAGTTTCAAGAGAGAAGCATTATTTACCCCATCCAACTGTCACTTTGCGGGCAAGGATGGTTCCCACTACATATGGTTTATTAGGGCATCCAGGCCTAGCTGGACGAGTAGTATATTTTACTTCTCCACTGGGGTTGCTCCTTCCTTCCAGGTTATAGGCAAAAATCTGTTTGAGTGAAAGAGATTATTGTATTGATCACTAGAAATAAATGTCTGCTTTATATAATGTGTGCAGTGCCAGCTGCATGAGAATTTCTCAGAATGAAATGTCAAGTAAAGTTTCATTTCAAGAGAAAATACCAACTTATAGGTCATGCCACATACCCGAAACTTGTATGTAGTATTTCTTTGAAGACTTCTTATGGTGCAGGAGAGGTCTTCTCCATTGTATTTAGGTTTAAAACCTAGTCCCTAAAAATGGAGGACAGTAAATTTAGGAAGAAAGCCTAGATTCAAGGTGCAACTTCAATTTACTATCTACCTGAAGAGTTTTGAACCCCAAAGTGGTCTGCATCAGGTCCTCTGGATCTATGTTATGATTGTTAGCTAGAGAAAAAAAAATCTATTTTCAATAAAAATTGGAGATAATTTCTCTTTTCAAAAGTTCATTTTTTAAGATGTAATGAGATTGCACATGTGAAAGCAAGCAGCCTATTAGTTACAATCCAGTACTCATCTCAAAATTATCTGCTTGATTTAAATTTTGATAATATGTACATTGTAACTTATGGCTGCTTTTTAAGTTGACTAGCTATTTGACATAAGTTTGGAAGGTCAGAAAGGAGTGAAATAGGTGCTCACCCAAACGAGGAAACTAGATGAAGTAAGAACATGGCTTGAGAATTCCTTTGAAGGTGCTTAAAATATGTGTGGCCACAGAGTCACCTAGACCAACAGGCTTGGAGTTGAAGATGCTAACAGGCTTCTTTGTATAGACGCTGGGTAGAGCATGGAGCTCTTGCATTCAGCTAGTTGTGGGATAAGGAGGCCTATGCAGACCTGTCCAATAGTGACTCTGTATTGATTCTGAACACAGAAACTCAAGGCTGGGTTATTTTCCAAGTAAGAAGTAAGTATAAAAAGTCATTGAACGCTGAGAATTAAGATCATAGTACAAAAAGAAAAAGAGGAGACTTACAGATTTTGCTTCTTCCATCTCTAGCACATAAGTAAGAGTGTCATTTGGGTTTGGGTTTGTTGGGGCACACCATTCTAGAGACAAACTGTGGACTCCCGCTTCCTTCAACTTAGGTGGCAGTGGTGCTGGAGGTGTGTTTCCTGATGTATAGAAGACTGCTGTTTCACTGAAATTACTAAAAGAATAAGTTGAAATGAAAGCATTAATTTCAGGATCTAATGTCAGTATAGATTTCCCAGTGGTGCAAATAATTCAGTGTACCTGCAGCCAAAGTGATTTTTGGCAGCTAATCTGAATGAATACTTTGTTGATGGTCTCAGTTTAAAGACCTTGTGCTGTTTCAGGGGTCCACTGTAACAAATTTTGAAGTCTTCACCTTTACCCTAGACAAAGCACACAAAATATTGCCATATTTAAAAATACCACACTTAACACATGTTCACCATAGCATTAACCATTTACAATCAGGTGATTTGTAAAAATCCCTTTGTACAAGGTCAAAGCTAGATGGAATCTCCTAGCACTGAGTGAGAGAACTGGACCCTAACCCAGAGTGTTAAATGTGTGCAAAAATGATAGTTTCCTCCAGTGGAGTCTCACTGAGTATATAAACCACAGTTAAGGGTGAGCCCTCTGCCCAGCAGTGGTTAGCCAACACAGAATGAACTCAATCATAATTTTGAAGTGATTTTTTAATGTGTGACATAAATTTGTGTTGCCTGTCGTTATAAAAAACTCTACAGGTCTTTTTCTTATAATGTTTTCTGAGTTTGTGTCTTTAAGAGACTTGTGTGTATGAAAGTGTGTGTCTGTGTCTACATGTGTTCCTTGTGCTTTTTCTTTGGTTCGTTTTTTTCTGTTTATTTGTTTGTTTTGTCCTGTTCAGGTTTCTTTGTTTGGAATCACATCTTATCATACTATTCTTTTCTTTCATGTTTTTTGAGAAGCCTGTGTTTAAAAGAGAAAAAGAAAGGGTGTGGGTTTGCATAGGGGTGGTTTGGAGTGCAGGGATCAGGAGTTGGAAGAAAGAAAACAGTAATCAGATAATATTACATGAAAAAATGTCTTTTTAATAATAAATGACCATACCTCATCCCATTCCAAAACAAAGCTGCTTATTTTAGATCCATTATCATTGGAACCCTGAAAAGATCAGAATGATAAATTATGATGGTTTATTTTTATATATCACATATATATCCTGCACATATATCATGAGCATATGTTTATGCATTTAAAGTATGGTGAATTTGTACTGCAAAATTTGTGTAAGGATATTTGTTTTTATGGCAATTCGAATTTAATTTTAAAACACACATTTTACAGTCTTCAAGACACACTCTGGTTCTGTATGTCATGTTTCCAGACTGCATAAAAGGAAGGAAGTTAAAATGAATACCTAAAGAACCAGAGACATAGTGTTATTAGAAACTGGGATGATTGACACCAAAAGTGCTAGGAACAGGTAGTTAGCTCTTCATTAATAATCCAAAGTATATTGATGTTTCTCTTTTTCTTTTTAAAAATTTTTTATTGAGTATTTTATTTATATACAATACAGTTGTAATCCCCTTTCCCCATTTCCCCTCCCTAGAACCTCCTATACCATCCCCCTCCTCCTTTATGCTTTTATTTATTTATTTATGTAATTTTATTTTATTTACTTATGTAATTAAATGCTACACATTTTAATTACATGTGTATATTAATGTCAGTTCTAGGTTGAGGGTCTAGCAATAGATGCAAATATTCAAGGAACAAGCCAGTCAATAAACACAAATATTCAAAGAAAAAGCAAGGAAAAAGATGAACCCAATTATGTGAACACTCCCGAGATAACTGTTTCTAAGTGTTTATCAGGATGACCAAAGTATCTGAGCCTACTTCCCTGTCCTAGCACAAGATCATTTTCATGTCTGAAGCCTGCTTCCTTGTTCTAGTCTAAAACTTAGAATCCTGTCTGAAATTATTTCTTTGTTCTAGCCTAAGATGTAGATTCCTACCTGAAATTATTTCTTTGTACTAGCCTAATGTCTGATTCCTGCCTGAAGCCTACTTCCTTTGTCCTTGGTCAATGTCATATTCCTGCCAAGCAGCCCATTTTCTTGTCCTTGTCCCATGTCAGATTCTTGCCAAGCAGCCCCAAAGGCTCTCTGCTTCTCCCCATTTTTTTTATTTAATTAACAAATCTGAGCCTGTCTTAGGTCGTTCTGATAAGAATGCCTTCCTTACCAGTCATGGAATATGCATTATCAAAAGCAATGAATTTCTGTCTTAGGTTGGTAAGGCTCTGTGCAGAATCTTACCGGTCCATGGCTTGCCAGCCTGTTAATTTAATAACTCTGTCTGGGGGTCCATTTTCAGTTTCCAGCCATGTACTTTGGCTGCCAACATGCTGATGTTGTTAAAGAAAAGCTTTAACAGGATGGGCAGAAATAAAAGTATTTCCAGGACAAAAAGGGCTAGCATGATCAAGCTATATATGCCATTTTTGAAGCTTGTCTAAAATAGAAATATTGACCTCTGGCCATGGGTAATTTTATCTTCAGTATCTACCACATCAACGCTCAGCAGAGCAGCATTCTTGAAATTCATAAGCTCCCTATGTATCATTAAACTTCCAGAGAGGTGTTAGAATTATGCCAAATATACTGCAAGTGTCTTTAAACTTTTTCCTAATTATAATGACTAGCCTTAAATTCTGAACCTCCTACGAGACATTTGAATAGGATAAAGAGCATCAATCTGTTCTTCCAAATGCCTATCTAAATCCTCTTATATATTCAACACATTAGTAACATTTTTGCTGAATTATTAACAAAAGTAGCTGTCTTAACTTCTTTTGTCTCAGCAGTTGCAGAATCAATGGTGCTAGCATTTAATGTAATTAAAGCTGTTCTCAATTCACTTGGCATGATCTCTTAGACTGAACAGGAAGATCATTGTGAAGAGAAGAGATGGAGAAATAACTTAGATGAAGCATGTATCACTTATGGTTAAAGTTCAGGAACTAGGACAGTGTTTTAAAATCAAATTGAGATACTTTTGTCAGTAAAATCCTTACTTTCCATTGTAAATTCAGGCTGTTCTTGGTTCTGCTAATTAGTGTTGGTACAAGAGGAGGGTCTGGTTCACAGCCTGGTGTTGTGAAACTAACCACTTCAGACACACTTCTGTGTTCCGCATCTCTTATGGTTGTAACTCTGAAAGGGGAACAGAAATTGTAAGTGTTTATATCCTGAGTTGCAAGTTTATGTTTCTAGACATATTCTTTGTTGTTCTTTTGTTAGCACATATTGAGTATACACAGTAACAACTTTCATTATGGCGTCCTCATATATGACCATCCTTTTCCCACCCGATAAAGCTCTTTTGTTCCCTTGCCAGGCTCACTGATCCCCTTTATCTCTGTAACTAGTTGCCTGCTTCCTACTCTCATGTTATTTCTTCTTCTTATTATTATTTTTTTGCTAGCCTCATGAGTTTAAACTATGGTTGCCTACATGAGTATTCAAGGGCACTTTGCCAGCAAATAACTAGGTTGCCTGCAGGAATTCTAAGTACTAAACTCATATAGATTAGGTGTCTTGGCTAGCTACAGGCTGGTTGTAGGTTGTATGGGACAGAGTTCTTACCTTAAAAAGTAGACCATGCAAGGTTGTAGATCATGTAGGACCACAGTAACGCCATCACCACTGTGAAGATAACCTTTGTTTATATGGGATCTCACATACATTTACCAGCAAAGTAAGCAGTCCTACTCTCATAATAACTGAATAACTAACTGATAAATAACCACAATTCTTCCCAAAATTTTGATCATTTTAAACCACTTTATATGTGGGCAAAATTATGTTCTTAGTAGGCTGAAGCCTCCATTGAGGAGCATATCAAGTTTTAGAGGGATGGTATGATCTGGGAGGTATGTGATTTTCAATGACTAGTGGACACACCACAGAGCTGCTCTAGGTCTCTAAGGCAGGTTCTCAAATTCAGAGGGTGGGGGATACACATCTGCAAATCCACTCATCTGCCCATCTGCACACCTGCACCGATAGGAATCTGAAGGAGCTGAACAAAGTAATCATCAGAAAAGCAGCCACCAAGAAGTTCTGAGTTTGTGTTTTCCTTCATTCAATATATATTTATACCATACACCAATAATGATATTACTCATTCAAAGCCATCAATTTGCATTTTACTACTGCATATATTTAACCAAAATCGTACAGATTTGCTTTTAAGTAGGCCATTTAAAAGACTGTAGATATTAAATGCTTTGAAGAACAGCATGCCTCACACAATTTATTTAGTTTAAGAGAGAGTTTCTGGGTGATATCCTGTCACATGAAGAGAGGGATTATATTCCCACACCTATGTCTTCCTGAGCAAACACCAAGGACTTCGTTCTATCTCTAGAGCCTAAAAAGACCCCTCTAAAATGCAAGATATTGATACTTTTAAGCACAGGCTACTCAAAAGCAAAGGGTAATCAGAGGTGGAAGCAAAGGGCAATCTCCTTCTACTGCTTTAACTCCTCCTCTTTATCCTCCTTCTAATGCTGAAAGCTAAGATTTTTATCTTTTTAAGGTAGTGGTACTTTTATAGTACATGACATACCAGAAAAAGATTTCCATGCAAGCCAATTTTACATATCCCCATTTCTGCTACGCTGCACAGAGGATTGTTGGTTGGGGTCATTAGATTGTACAACTTTAAGTGCTAATTATTATAGAATTAAATGTTCTATAAATTCACATTTTCACATCATGTCTCTGGATAAAAACAAACAATTCTTGAAAATAAACTTGTTAGGCATGTATTGTACATCATTCTCTGGCCTACTTACTGCTTACTGACCAGTGGGTATGATTGTCCCTTCCTGGTCATCATTCTGCTGCATATTAGAAACATACTTCAGCACCAAAGATAGACATTACCTCAGAGTAAAGGCTTGAAAAAAGATTTTCCTAATGAACAGACGCAAGAAGCATGCTGAAATAGCCATTTTAATATCTAACAAAATAGACTTTCAATCAAAATTATTCAAAAGGGATGAGAAGGAACACTTCATATTCCTCAAAAGAAAAATCAATCCAGATGACATATCAATTATGAACTCCTATGCCCTAAATTTCAAGAGAACCCCCTTACATAAAATAACATTACTAAAGCTTAAATCACATTGAACCTACACATATTAATATTGGAAGACTTCAATACCCGATTCTTAACAATGGACAGGTCATCCAAACAGAAAGTATACAGAGAAATAATTAAACTAATATACATAATACAAAGAACTCAATAAACTAGACATCAACAAACCAAATAACTCAATTAAACAATGGGGTACAGGGCTAAACAGACAATTCTCAATAAAGGAATCTCCAATGGCCAAGAAGCACTGAAAGAAATGTCTAACATCTTTAGCCAGTAGGAAAATGCAAATCAAAATGACTCTGAGATTCCATCTTACACTTCTCAGAATGGTTAAAATAAAGGACACAATGAACACCTTATTATGGTGAGATTCTGGAGCAAGGGGAATGCTCTTTTATCTTTGGTGGGAGTACAAACTTTCATGACCACTTTGAAAATCAATCTGTTGATTTCTAAGAATATTGAGTATAAATCTACCTCAAGACCCAGCTATACCTGTCTTGGACATATAACCAAAAGATGCTCTACCATACCACATGGACACTTGCTCGATTATGTTTATAGCAGCTTGATTTGTAATGGGCAGAAACTGGAAACAACCCAGATGTTATTCAATGGAAGAATGGATAATATAGAAAAGGTGATACATTTATATAGTGGGGTACTACTCAGCTACTAAAAACAAAGGCATCACAAAACTGGCAGGCAAATGGGTGGAACTATGAAAGATCATCCTGAGTGAGGTAACCCAGAACCAGAAAGACCAACATAGTATGTACTCACTTATAAGTGGATATTAGCCAAAATTATAGGATAACCACGCTATAATCAACAGATTCAAAAAAAAAAAAAAAGGAAAAAGAAAAAAAAAGAAAAACCAAAACTAAGTAACAAGGATGGCTCAAAAGAGTTCACATGAATCTCACTGAGAAGGAGAGATAGAAGAAACATGGGAGGTGGATGGAGGAAGGTGACTGGTTGGGGGAGGTAGTAGGGAAGGAAACAGACAGGAATCAAGATGAGAGGAGGGAGAGTATCTGCAGAGAGAACTGGAATAGGTGTGTGTGTATGGGTCACCTTTGGGATGAGCTAGAAATCTAGGATAATGGAAACTCCCAGGAATCTCCAAGGGTGACCCTAGCTAAGACTCCTAACAATGGAAGGATATGGAACTTGAGACAGCCATCTCCTGAAGGCATGATTTGCAAAGTAGGGATTGGAACACCAGTCTAGCCTGAAAAAATCACTTTGACCTATAATCTGTCCTGCCTATAAGACATGCAGGAGTAAAGGTGGGGCAGAAATTGAGGTAATGGCCCACCACTGACCCCCGCTACTTGAGACCCATGCTATGAGAGGGACTTATACCCCTCATCCCTGACACTATTAATGATATTCAGCTATATTTGCAGACAGGAGCATAGCATAACTGTCATCTTAGAAGTTTCACCTAGCAACTGATGAAACCAAATGTAAAGATCCACAGCCAAACATTAGGAAGAGCTTGGGAAATCCTGTGGGAGAGGAGGAGGAAGGATTGAAGGAGCCAGAGAGGCCAAGGACACCACAAAAAACCCCATAAAGTTTCAACTAACCTGGGCCCATAGTAGCTCACAGAGACTGAACTGCCAACCAGAGAGCCTGCATGAGATGGACCTAGGCCCTCTGCACATATCTAACAGTTGTGCAGCTTGGACATCATTTGGGACTATTAACAGCAGGAGCAGGAGCTGTCTCTGACTCTGTTGCCTGCCTTTGGCTCTCTTTCCCACAACTGGGCTGCCTAGTGCCTCCTCCTGCAGCTACTTGCTATGCCAAGGCAGGTTGACATCCATGGGTGGCCTCCCCTTTTCTAAATAGAAAGGGAGGAAGGGGATGGAGGGACAGAATGTGAGAGGAAGCGAGTGAGAGGAGAGGAGGGAAGGGAAGTTGTGATGGAGATGTAATATAAATAAATTACTAAGAAGAAAAGATTGTCCCATCCCCTCTATTTACATGTCTTTCCTTCCTTGTCTCTCTCAGTTTGCATTCTCTACCAGCCTTGCTGTTGTTCAGAATGTCTAGATATGCTCTTGGCTATCTTCCACTGTATTCTCCCTAGTCCTGGTCCTATCTTTTGATTCACATTCCTAAAAGTGTCTTGCTATTTTCACAACTTCTTTCTTATAACCAGCTCCGGGAATGAAATTCCTAGCAGAATCCAATTCTTGAATTCTCACTGCAATGTAAGTTATCTCACTTGTTTACCCAAAGACACCATCATGGGGTGCTATTTGTTCCTACATTGAACTGAGTGAACAATGAGGTTGTTAAACTGGGGGTTTAAGTTTTTATTCTCCTTGTGTTAAAATTTGTCTAATAGATAGACTATAACTGAAAATGGATGAGCTTGTGTCTGTCTGTTTTATAAGACAGGTTTTCTCTAGAGTGTAGCCTTGGCTGTCTTGGACTTTAATCTGTAGACCAGGCTGGCCTTGACCTCAGAGATCAGCCTTCTTCTGCCTCCTGAGTGCTGGGATTAAAGGTGAGCACCACCAATAGCTGGCTGATGAGCAGCTATTTAAATAACATACTGTGATATTAACAAGCTTTGTGGATTGGTTTGGTAACCTACTACTAGAAACTTACTTATGTCAAAAATACTTAGGAGAAAATGATTAAGCCTAGGTATAAGTTGAGGCACAATGACTATATGTTTATACTGTATTTTTGAATTAAATAATACAAAATAATTAAAAAGACTTACATATAAATGTTTTTATAGATTCCATTTTTACCACTGCTGGACAGTGCCAATTCAAACGTCACAGAGGAATTGATATCATATTTTTCAGTACTGTTCAGAGTCCAAGAAACAGTAGCAGACCGTGTTTGAATATTAAAAACCTAAAATGAGGAAAATGCAAAGAGTATATTTAATAATCATAAGCGGTTTTAAAGTATTGTTTGATACTAGGTGCAATTCCCATATTAGGTGCTTAAATACTATGATTAAATAATTAGACACCAATCTTCTCTTTAATGATTCCACATTGGATCTTATTGCATTGCTGAAGAAAATTATGAAAATATTAATGCAGCAAATGCTTTAAAGAAAACTAGCAGTGATTTTGGAGAGTTTAGATAGAAAAGATGGAAGAACATGAAATCTTCACTTTTGTTACATACCACAGGTTTTTCAACGTCGAAACAACATGGCTGTGTTCTGTATTCTGTATTGTGTTCTAAAAGTAAGGAAAAAAAAACCTCAAAAATAATATATTGGCAAGACAAGAGAAAATAGATCTCACTACAAATATATCATCACTATGAAAACTAGTAAGACCCAATTAAGATTTATATTAAAACATTTGAAATAGAACTCAGTGAACATATATATTAAACTCTCATAGGATATTTACAAAATTTCTCAATTTAAATAGAATCAAACAAATTATGTCAGATTAAATTTACAATTATTCATTAGAAGACATCTAGAAAAATTCAAGGATGTATTTCTCAGTTAAATATGTGTAGTTGTGTGTGTGTGTTGCTAGGAATTTAATCCACGGCCATTGGCATAGTATAAAGCACTCTACCACTGAGATGGAGTCTAACATTCCTCATGGGTTTAAAAGGCAGCCTAGTTATGATTTTACATATGCTATTTGGACTTCAAAAGTGCAATAAGTGTCCTGTCATTTGCTACCAAATATAAAACCTGAAGGGCATTACACCAAATAAAATAAGAGAAGAAGAGAAAAACAAATATGTCGTGATCTCACTTGTATGTAGAATTTAGTAAAGTTGAAAGAAACATAATAATCAGGGAATTGATCATTATCAGCAGGGTGGAATTGCTGATCAAAGGGGATAAAATTTATATAGGAGCTATTGAACAGCAGAGTGACTTAGTCATTATAAGGTATATTTCAATAAAGCAGACATACCTTTTCATATGTCTGAACATTAAAAAGAAAAACGAAAAAAAATGAATCCTAGTCAATAAGTGAGATGATGGATGTCAGTTAGCTTCATTTACTAATTCTACATTATATTTATATATTCCATATATAAGTGTGTACAAATGTCTCATTGCACTTTATGAGTTTGGCTTATTATTTGTCAATTAATAGTAAATTAGAAAAAATGTATGTACAGCTGTAATGAGGTAAAGAGGAAACAGAAGCAGAGAATGGATCTCTAATATTTCAAATTGACTAGCAAGGTGACATGGAGAGTAAAGGTGCTTTCTACCAAGCACTATAACCTGAGTTTGAACTGGGGATCTGCATCTTTGAAAGGAGAAAACAAACTCTCATAAGTTGCACCTGATCTCCCTTGTTCACATATACATACAGAGTAAATAAATAATTATGTGTAATAGAAATTTATCTAAAAATGCACTGAGAGTCCAAATTATTTGGCTTGTATTCTCATTGGCAACAAAATGGGGTTCCTGTGTTTACCTTTTAGTGATGCATTTGCCGACTGGCTCTTCCTTTGGTTTTCACCTAATACCTGCTTATTTTCTCCAGCTCCCAGATTACCCTCTGTCTCTCTGTGATTGTTTTCAGAAATGCTGACAGCATCAGAAGGTATGAAGCCATCATTTATCGAGGAGGTGGTCCGAGCATTTTCAGAGATGAAAGTGTTGCAAGCACTCTCAGAAGTATAGCTTGGAATACTCTTAGTATCTGGTGGTTCCTGAGTTCCATCAGAGGTGTATTGACTGTAAGTACTTATAGAAGGGTCTGTAATATTGTTACTGTTGTCAGAGCAAAAAGTAGAGTTTGAGGTAGTAATGCTTGAGTCATCACCAGAAGAACTAGTGATTGTGTCAGTAGGGTTAGTGTCTGGATTATTTTCAGCCATGTTTCTTGGAGTAGTGTCAATAGTGCAAGTGTTTAAGACAGTATTCAGAGAGTAAGTGTCTGAAGTACTGTTATCAGTGTTAGTGCCTGGAGCAGTATCCACAGTGTAAGAACAGAGTGTATCAGAAGGAGCAGATACATCAATTTCCTTGTTCAGAAGCAAAGGGGTATCACTAAAATTGGAGCTAATCTTGTGTTCACCCAATTGGCGATCTCTTATTTTCTTCTTTGAATATTCTCCAATCTTTACAGTCCTTTCATCAAATTGGTTATGACTTACTCTTCCGTGAGGATAGGTTTCTAAGAGAGATAATAAATGCAATAAAGTCCAGTAATAATCATTTTGTCTCCAGTTCTTTTAGCTAACCTCCCAAAGAACATTGATAAATCATGGCTTACTTGAAAATTTTTTTTTCCTTCAATACACATATTTGATATTTATGTATATATTCTATGTATACATATTTAAGATATATGGCTATGTACAGAAAAAATGAGCAAATACAGTATTTTTCCAGATAGTAACTTTTAAATCTTAAGGTCTTATGATGGATATGATGGCGTCCTCCAGTGTCTTTTATCTTCTCAATAGATAGCATTAATAATCACGATTAGGGAAGATTCTATGTAGGTCTTAAACTTTAGGCATTATAAGCATTTTCCTATTAACTATCCTCAGCCATAATATATATGTATGATATGTAATCATTCATAGAAATGTTATTATCTTCTACTTTTTTCCACTTTAATAACTGTCCAAATCTGTTCACTTTTAACAAACTGAAAATACTTCACATTTTCCCACTTTTTAAAAAATTTCCGTTTATAGTGGCACATATTCATTGTATGTAGTAGAAAACATTAGTACAAGTATAGCATGCACTTGTCCCCCTTACTCTCCTATTTCTTTTCCCTTCCTCTCCTGCTCTTCTACATTTTTTGACAGTTGTTGTTCTTATCATTTCCTCCTCTCCTCTTCTGCCCTTCCCCTCCTCCTCCTCTTGCGGATGGCTTTTTGAATCCTAATGCTTCCACATCCAGAATGCTGACATTATAAGAATATACCACCATATGTGGTTTTATGTTGTAACGAAACTCAGGGCTTTGTGTATTGTAGGCAGAGCCCTCTCCTAACTGATCGTATTCTCGGTTCTCATGACTAATTCTATGTCATATCTATATTTTTATCTGTCATCAATGACAATGCTTTGCATTTACGAAAAGTATATGCTGGGGCTGGAGAGATGGCTCAGTGGTTAAGAACTCTGGGTACTCCTCCAGAGGATCTAGGTTCAATTTCCAGCGTACAATTGGCTGCTAACAACTGCAGGTAAATTCAGTTCTAGAGGATCTGATGCCCTCTTTCCTTCTGTTCTCCACAGGCACTCCACACACATGGTGTACAGATATACATTTGGGCAAACTCTTCAGACAAATAAAAATAAAATCTCAATAGAAGAAGGGTATACACTACCAAGATGCTCCTGGAATATAAATGTTGCTGCTGGTGGCAGCAGTGGCAGTGGTGGTAGCAGTGGCAGTGGCGGGATCTGCTGTGGCTCTTGGATGCCAGAAGGTACTGGGAATTCCCCTTGAACTGGAGAATACAGAAGCTGAGGGGCCTGTGGGTATGTGAGCAGTGGTGCTGCTACAAAGGGCTGTTGCACAGGAGCAGTCACGGGCACATTATAGTCAAGTGTCTGAGGTACAATGACAATTTTTTGAATTCCATTTTCTTCTACCACCTAAATGAGAAGACAGAATTACAAGTACATATTAACATCTACAGAAATCATTATGTTTTGGATTTATATCACATGCTGGTAATTAAGAAATCTAAAGTATAATGGATCAGTAATCAAGAAGGTAAGCTCATTCTCTGCCCCTCCTCCAACAGGTAGCTTAATTTTATCTCAGTATAAAGTCTGTAGAACTCTATGTCAACCAGGCTGACTTCAGACATACAGATCTTCCTCCTGACTACTGGGATTAATGGGTGTGCACCAGCATGCCTGGCTGTAGCTAGCTTTTTAAAAAGAGGTAATTTTTGACACATTTCAAAACCTTAAAGTGTAACATATAATTTAAAAGTACCCTTTTTAATCCTTACTTTCTGAACTTAATTTCCAAACAGGAAATTAATGTTAATTTCTTATGAACATTTATAAAATTTCTTGTTTTCCTTGTTTTTATATCAAAAAAAGTGTCATTTCTACAGGTTCACACTTTCACTTTTTCTTAGTAATAAATCTTTGAAATCTTTTCTGTTTGGTTCATAATCTGCCCTTGCCCTTTTTTAGAGACAGTCTCACTATGTAGCTCTGGCTATCTTTGAACTCTGGCTGGTCTGAAACTCACAAGGATCTGCCTGCCTCTACCTTCCTTTTGCTGGGATTAAAGGTGAGTGCCACCACCAAGCAGCCTTTTTTTTTTTTCCAATTTTTTGCCTAGTTTTCTAGTGCTCTAGATAATGATCTCTATTTATCACACCTCCACTCATTTATAGGCATCAGATTTGTTTTCAAACATTTTTGTGATTATAAAAACACTGCAAAGAATATTACTTTTATACTATAATAATATCTCATTACAAATTTGTAAAAATGTCTGTCTGATAAATCCTTTAAAGTGAAGTTGCTGACTGCAGGCATGTGTGCACTCATTTTCACTAGATAGTTTCTTACAAGCAATTCTGTATTGAATTAAAGTACATTATATTAACCTGTATCTGCAACACTATGCAATATACACAACCAACAACCATGAAGACAAAGGCTAGGCGGAAGGATAACAAGGCATCTTCTCAAGTACTGTAATTCCAAGGCAATTGAACCTTTTTTTAAAATCTCAGCAGGTGGGTTATCTGCCTGCCCATGTTAAGAGCACTACAAATAATTGAGGATTTTAAAAATAAGTTTTCTGAGACCTTTCACAATAAAATACTACTGGGTTGAAAATAGTACATTATTTTAAGGACTAAAGATTACACATTATCCGAAGCCATTGCTGTATGTATTGTAATGGAACTTAAGGTAGATTAACACACTCTACAACAAAGCAATGGAAGGTAACTATTAAGTGATCTAAATTCGCTAAGCAATTAGGTATCATGTGTAGGGTAATCTAAGGGAGGTTTGATTAAAATCAGTCACTTGACATAATTTCAGTTACAGGTTTAATTAAAAGCAAAATTTAAAGAAATGGTAAGAGTAAAGGTAAGTAAACACATATTTCAGAAAATCTATTATCATATGGTGACATAGTAAAAATATTAAATGATAATAAAGAACTAACCACCAAAGAGAAACCACATTAGCATACCTGAGACATGTAACCAGGAGGAAGATATATTGGAGGCAAATTGCCAGTTGGTGCAATCAGAGGAACGTCTGCAGGTCCTAAGAGAATTAATGAATATTAAGCAAAGTTCATTGCGGAATTCCAGTTAACCAGCGTTGAGCTTTAAAATAGCCATTTTGAAAGAATATTGCTGCACAGACACAAAGCCTATTGGCAAAGTATAGATGAAATCACTGAAGATTCATTCCAACCAATGGAATATTATCAAGGGATCCAATGAGTACTGGGTAAAATGTATATTATAAAAACTACTGGCAAGTTCACTGCAAGTGAGGATACAGTTTCAGCTTTCTGGTGGTGTTCTCTCACTTAGCGTGCTTATATTGTCTAACGTTTTACTTTGTGTCAGAAAATCATTTATTGCAGTTATATTACCTAATAAAAATGAAAGGAATTTTTATATTAGGTCTTCCTTCCAATAATATCAAAGTGAATATATATGTATGTAATGACAATTGATGAAAAAAGAGGACACGAATTTGCAAGAGAGCGAGGAGGGGTATATGGGATAGTCTGGAGAGCGTAAAGGGAAGGGACAAATTATATAATTATATGGTAATCTCAAAGAATAATTTGTAAAGTGAAAGGGGAACCTAGAGGGATGGGTCAGTGGTTGAGAGCACTGGCTGACCTTCTGGAGGCCCTGGGTTCGATTCTTGGCTCCCACATAGTGGCTCAAAACTATTTGTTAAGTCCAGTTCCAGGGCATGGAACAAAAGATGCTCTCTTTTGGCTTCCACATGGCAGCATGTCATACATACAGGCAAACCAACCAGACACATAAATAAAAATAAACACATCTTCAGAAAACAGATTTTTAGGAAAGGACCTACTATGAGAAGGACTTAGGCTTCACTGCACCTTTATATTACACATCCTTAATATCTCCACATAGAGTTGCATAGCAGCTAAAGTTTCTACAGCACAGATACTTATGTCATCATTCTGTGGGTTATTTGAAATTATTAAAACTAGTACTTAGTTCAAAGAAGATCAGAGTTTCTAAGGTCCTAGAGTGGTAATTTGTGTGAGATCATTATATACCAGAAAAGGGTGTTGGATCCACTGGAATTGGAGTTGCACATGGTTGTGGGCTGGCTGCCTTGTGGGTGCTAGAAACTAAATCTGCATCCTTTGCAAGAGCAAGAAGACCTCTTAACATCTTATCAAGAGTAAATATCCAATGGACCTTCTTCCCAAGGGTCATTGTCCAAAAAGAAATAGGAGTGCCAAGATATTTACTATTTAACAACATAGTGAGATGCTTACTAGGTACATAGCCACGGAAATGGCAGGCGATGAGATTGAATAACTTTCCTTTACAACAGCCCTCGTTCCTTTTCAAGGGGTGATTGTTTCTCTTCATCTTATCTTGCTGTGTTTCTGCAGTATATTCTCTCTCTCTCTCTCTCTCTCTCTCTCTCTCTCTCTGTCAGTAATTACATATATGTACACACTGTATCTCAGTTACATATATCGTCCCATTCTCTCCCTCCATCTCTCCTCATCCTTCCAATATATATCCCATTTCCTCTTTCATACTCTTACTTTTTAAATAGAAGCCACTAGTGTGTGTGTGTGTGTGTGTGTGTGTGTGTGTGTGTGTGTGTGTGTAATTTTACCCACTGAGGTGTGAACAATCTACAATGGAAGCCCTCCCACCAAGAGAAATGGCCTTCCCTCAATAGCCACCAACTGCCATTACTCTTCAGCAAGGGGTGTGGCATGGAAGCTTCTCCATGCTGGAGTTTAAGTCTCTTGATCCTATGGAAGTCTTATGCAACAACCACAGCTGTGGAGTTGATGTGTACAACACCCATGTCACATCCAGAGGCCAGGTTTTCACAGTGCTACTTTTCTCCACCCTCTGGCTCTTATGTTCTTTCTGACCCTACTTCCAAGATAGTCCCTGAGCGATTTTTGGTGAGTGTGTGCTTGCCTGCATGTTTGAGTGCCTGCCTGCCTATGTGCTTGCATGTGTGTTGATGTGGATGTCCCATCTACAGCTGAACAATCACATTTGCTCATTCTCAGCATTTGGTAAAGTTCAGAGTCTCTGCATTAACAAGTACCCTCTGTAGCAAGAAGCTTCTCTGGCCAGGTCTGAGAGTAACACAATTCTGTTACTCCCTGGAGCTAGAGACTTTACTGTATTTACATTCGTGCTTCCTTATCTTTTTTGGTCTGGTAAATAGTTTTGTCCTGGTGCCTTTGGCTCCCCTCTGTTTCTTCTGATACAACCTTCTGGGGTCTGGAAGAGCAACCCTTCTTGCCTCTTTTAGCCTTTCTGCAGTCTTCTGATTATGGTAGTCAGCCAAGTAGGCTTGGGCTGTTTTCAGGGACTTGCATGGCTTCTGAGCTATGACTGTGAACTAAAATAGGCCATCAAGAAGTTCCTTTTGGTCCCTTATTGAAAGGCTTACTTATTTGCAACTGCAAGACTCTGGCCAATGCTATTTGTTCAAAACCGAAGGCAGTGGGAAAGGAGGAAAGTCCATTATAAGTCTGTAAGGCTAAGGAGACATTTTCAACATGTGGTGTGGCTGGTAGCTTGTCCAGAATGAATTCCCATGTACTGAGGACTCCTTCTTTTGGCCCTCTTCTTCTCTCTGCTCTAGTGTTTGCTGTTGCTTTTCAGAACTGGAGGGAGTAACCAGTTTCTTTATTTTGTTAAAACTCTTCTCTGGAATACTTTGAATTATAAAACGTTATTGTGGTTTTTGTTAGTATGCTGGGTAAAATAATTTTTATTGATTTCATTTTAAACCTCAAAGTTTGTAATGAGTTAAAATGTTCTTCAAGATAATTATAGGTCATATTTATTTTCATATTGTAAAATGCTAGTTAATCTGTTCAACATTTTAAAAAACTGGATTCCTTTTTGAGAATTTTATATATGAGCACTGTATTTACATAATTTTCCCCCTTTCTCTCCTTCCTCCCACTCTCTCCAACCCCCCATACTTTTTAAATACATCTTATTATTTAATTATTATTCATATATGTATACATGTATAAGTATATATATACAAATACTGATAAATAAAGTGTTTTGTAAAAACAAAAACCAAAACCAAAACCAAAACCAAAAACCTCTTCTCTGGGACCAGGAATCCACTCCTTTCTGTCACAACTATTTTGTGGTCAATCTTGTTCCATGAGATTTCCTTTCAAGGATAATTTAGCCTGGCTAAATAGATGAGTATGATCCGGGGTGAAACTATTTCACCTCTTAGTGCTGGAAGGGTCTCTGTTCTCAGAGGATGCCCTAGCTGAGACATGCCTCACACTGGTCAGTATGGTGAAACTGGATCTCACCTATGGCTACAGGGGGAGTCTACTGCCCTCACAAAATATTTTCTGGGTATACATTGCAACTCATGTCAGACCTTTGCAATGGGTCTCAATCCCTTATATTCTCTCTGACCGAACCCTCCAATGTGGTCCCAAAAACTGGTCTAATTTTGATTGTCAGTCTTAAAAGAAAACACAGTTCTTATTTTCATATGTAACGAAATTTGGCCCTTATACTCACTCGCAGATCAAGAATGCCTGCCATTGTGGCATCTTAAATTTTAATTACAACCTATGATTATTATATATATCTAGTTGTAATTTATGAAGAGACTCTGAGGTACCCTATATCTAAGTCTCCATGGCTCTGTCACATGATCTTCAGTTGTGAGAGAGATGTTTTAAGTACCTTAATAGATTCTCCTATATTATTCCATGACCTCTAAGCTAAGGCGATATCCTTGAAAAGTCTTCATTTGTGGGCACCCAAGACTCAGCTTGTCTATGGTTAGTTAGGCCAGGGTATAGTGTGCTATCTGCTATGTAAATGTATCTCCTCTGGCCCCATCAGGCCACTGAAGTAGAAACTGATGGGGAAGAATTTGCCAAGACTCTATGTTGTCTATGAGAGGGAATTTTGAAAAGGGTCATTATCAAACTTAACAACTATAACCGTTTGTGGGAAATAATACAGGGGTGCTCTTAAGAAGCCTACTTACTTTCAGTGTAGGCTAGTTGAAAGCATGTAGAACACTAATCTGGCTGCATGTCAGAAAGCCTGGCTATACATTTTACAAGTCAAATCTTTCCAGATATTAGATAAAAGCTTAAAGGAATCCCACAGTCTTGCTTCAGTTTATTAGACACGGGTTTCTAGATCTTTAATACCATGAGGAGACCTAGATAGCCAAGGTTGCATACTAGAAGCATGAAGAGAGACAGGGATTGGCTATCACAATTTTCTATTTCCTGCTCAGCTCTGGAAACTTTATAGCTCCATCTTGTGGCCACTCTGCTCACTCACAAGGAACCTGCTCTTTTTATTATTATTATTGGATATTTTATTTACATTTCAGATGTTATCCCATTTCCCTATTTTCCCCTGCCCAGAAACCCTGTATCCCATACCCCCTCCTCCTGCTTCTATGAGGATGTGCCCCCACCCACCCACCCACCCATTAACTTCCTCCTCCCTGCCCTTGAATTCCCCCATACTGGGGCAACCAGCCTTCATGGGACCAAGAACTTTCTCTCCCACCTATGCCCCACAAGGCCATCCTCCACTACATATACAGCTGGAGCCATAGGAACCAGCTCTTTTAAGGGCCAAAGGACTTATTATTATTATATCCAGTTATTGCTGTTGTTAGCCAGGACATTTTAACCATGAGTTCTAAAAGTTACTCAGGTATATGCTTCTCTCAGGACATGCCCAATCAAGAAAGTACAGAGCAATTGTAACCAAGATAGCACCTCTCTGCTTTGTGAGGGAAGGCCAACCTCCACCCAAAGAACTCATCCTCACAGCAAACCTAGATTAGGACAACTGCCCATGACTTTTGGAGAGAATAAGAACATGTCTCAGTGTCAGCCTTCATTCTAGCCCTGTCTCCTCCTGTCAATAAATTCCAGTTTGAAAAGTCCCTTCTTCCTGTGGCTAGCAGTTTCATTTTCCCATAGTCAGTTTGTCAAAGTTCACACCACTAACATCATTCCTGTGCATCTGTTTAACCATGATTTTTACCTGTCCAACATGACCTCAGCCCCTTTCCCATCTCTGATAAAAACAGCCTGTAAGAGACATTTCTTCTCTCACTTTGTGTGATGAGAGACCTTTTTAGGTTTACTTCAAAATTAACCCTCCCCACTGCTGTGCATCTGCATCCTGAGTGTCAGGTCTTCTTGTAACCCAGGAAGCAGCTGGCTGTTTTAGCTCATCCTGTGCTCTATTCTGGGGAGTCACTGGCTTTCTCTTCCTGTGCTCCTTCACTCCTCCTTTCTTTCAGCGTTGCTCTCAGTTTGCATGAAGACGATTGAACACTTTTTAGAAGTATGGGATCCTAGCCATGACACCCTAAACTCTCTGCAGAACATAGCCCCTCTCCACCACACTCTAATTATCAGGTGAGCCTCTGGGCTGGATTGCTCTCTTTTTCTCTCTTACTTCTCGTTTTCTCTCACCTCTCTCTTCTCTCTCTTGTCTCTTGTCTCTTGTCTCTCTTTTGTTTCTCCTCTCTTCTCCTCTCCTCTTCCTCCTCCTCACCTCTCTCCATCATGTCCTCTCATATTCCCATCCATAGTGGCTCTAGCATTGTGAAGGCTTCTTGTTCTGTCCTTGGAATGTCCATTGATTCCCTTCTGTCTGCTTCTCTCCCAAGGTTACTAGGAATTCTTTCCCTTGGGTACTTCCTCTATTGGGAGGCCAAGGAGATGTTACTGGGATGCCTGCTATTTCCTTTTCTGTATTCTCCAGGAAATGTCAGACAGTTGACTGACATCCTGACAGGGACACAGGTCAGGGGTCTTTAGAATACCCTGGGCTCTCCTAACTATCATCAGTTTCCAAATTTCCCTCCAATACCTTCAACCTCTCTTCTGAGGTGTCCTTTGTCTAACGTCTCTAAATTGTGTCTCAGGAGTAAAATCTGACCTAGCAAACGACCCAGTGCCAATACAAATTGACCCTAGCATTTCTTAACCCTAACATTCTTCAAACTTCCTGAGGTTCTTTACAACCCTCTCATTTTTTTGTCCTACTGAGTCAATGTATAGGCAACCCACTTTTGCCCATACATCCTTTCAATCGGAACCCATGAAGACACTCACTGCTTCACTAAGTCAGTCTCTATTTTAGTTATTTCAGACCCTTCTACTGTCCTTTGCTGATTTCTGAGATCCCTTTTTCTATTCCTGCCTCAATAGACTGCTCCTTGCTTCTCCTACTTTGAGATCTTGTTTTGATTCTCACTTCAATAATCTTTTAAAGCCGACACTTGAGGATTCTCCCACTCCTAAACTTCAAGATTGTTCCCATTGGTACTACCATTTCTCCCCCATAAGGAGGCTCCCTCTGGCCCCGGGGAACTGAACACACTAGTTACTAAATACTCTCCCACCTGCACAGGACCCATCTTGGTGTGCCTCATACGCATCCCAAAGGATATGGATAAATGCATCTCCCCCAATCTTCCACCTAACACTGTCACCACTTTCTTCATTCCCTCCCTCTCAGACAGGGTCTGGATCCTTACCTGATAGCTAAAGCAAACTGCCTCACTCACTTCCAACCTCCAGAAGAGCTTTAATGATTTCCTCTACTCCTCCTGTTGGGTCTGACTTCACTTGCCTCACATAGCTAACAAGGCTTTTCTGATGTCCATTGCTGCCTGGCTTGCTTCAGAAGCAGGACCTTACCCTGCCTGACAGGACACCACTGGATCTGTATACACACATGGAGATGGCTGGAACGGGAGGTGAAGATTTCTGTAAGCAGGCTGCCATAGTAGGTTCCAGAGATCTCATACCTACCTCTAACCTCCCTAGTGTGTCATCACTGGCTATGATAAAAGGCCTTTGTCTGGCATACCAAGGCCTCCTATGCAACATCTCGCAGCTTACAATCTGATCTTTGCCACCTTACCCTAACCACTCTTGTCCAAACTCACAACATTAGCATGCCTCTCCTTGCTCAATCTCAAGAACTCCTTAGAACAACTGAGCCACCCACCACTAGTCAGTCAGAAACCAAAACCCAGACCCACTGACTGCCAGGAAAGAGTCACGTTGGTTTTCTGATCCCTTCCTTGTGTCTTACTTCTCCCACCCTCTAGTCCTCCGCTATCCCTTCCTCCCCCCAAAATACATCTCCCCCTTGCTATTAAATTCATACTCATGATTTCCCTGAAATCTTGTTCTTAAAAACAAATATTTTCAACTTAACCTTGGAGGTGTCCCCTTCAGATTGTCATGCCACCCTATGTACCCTGTCACAGCCCTAGCCTTTGGACAGTCCACCTCCCTTTGGCACACTCATTCTTAACACCAAATGCAGACACTAAGGGAAGCTCTTCCAGACATCCTGCTTTAACCTTTCTACCTATCTGCCTGTCATGGGGTACTGGAATCTTCCGGCTTTGCAGCTCCCAGGCATACACGTCTCTTCCTTTTATCAGATAAGAGTGTCCTCTTACCTTCCTCTGCCCCACATTCTAACTCTTCCCTGATGACATACAAATTTTAATCCAAAATGCCTTCTGTCAGGACACATTGGGCTGTGAAGATGATCTTCCTTCTACCCATCTTGGGGGCCTGACAGAAGTGGGCACAGGGACGTCCAAACAAGTATTAGAAGTCTCAATACTTTTCGTCAGGACATGATGTTGCACATTAGCTCCTGGCCGTCTAAAACCAGATCTGTTCCCCAGCTGCTGTTTGTCATGCAGGATCTTGGTCTCCTGGAGGCCACCTACAGGCATGTATGTGTACTTCTGAATGATCGGGGCTACTGTATTTGTAAGTTAACACTTTTAGAGATGAATCACAGAGGTTAAGGGATAGAGTCAGCTCTTGGTTGGCATTTTCATTGTCCTAGCTGTTTTTGTTGGCTGCTTTTTTCATCTTGCTTCCCTTGGGACTCCACTGATTCCCTTGCTTACTAACCTCTTCAGAAATTTTGGCTCACAGAATTACTTTAATTTCCTCTAGTGAAGTGAACTCACAAGAATATGTTAAAGCTGCCCCTGTCCTTCAGACCCGTTCTTCCTAGGACCATCCCCAATCCCTGGAAGGAAGTACCATTTAGAGAGGTGGTTGCCCCATCTTCCTACTGAAGCATGAGTTTAGATTGAACGACAAGGTTCATGATCATCTTGCTTTGAAGGGAATTCTATTTCAGGAAACAGTTTCAATTTCCTGAAGGCAGACTTTACCTGAATATACTGTTTCAGCACATCCTAATTTAAGCATTAATACTATCTCCTCTAATCCATTCTGATCATTTCAAAAAATCCCCAGCCCCCACCCCCACCAGTAATCTCTTTCCAAGTCTAAGCCTTATAGAATCCCTTACTTTAAGAAGTTTACTCCCTCTCCTTCTGAGGAGAGCCTGCCACCAGAAAAGAGGCATTGTCTGCCTCCTCTATTCCAGCTCCCTGACTCACCACTCCTTTTGCTTTCCTCACACCCCTAGTCTCCTGCTGCTCCCATGACCCTATGACTCAGCCCATCATCATTAACACTTTGTCTGTTACATGACTCCCACTCTGTGATCTCTCCGCATTTTATGCTGTCTCCCCATAAATGAGGTGGCCAGACTCTAGGGACCATCTCAAGTCCAGTTTCCTTTTCCAAGTCCCACTTGGTCTGAATAGATGCCACAGTTTTCCATTTCTGTGGATCCTACTGACCATGACCATAGACAATTTATCCACATCACCCAACTGTTTGGCCTGATGTGACTGGGTGATTGCATTATTCTTTATTTGTTTTTAACCCTGAATGAGAAGGAACATTTCTGGAGGGTGGCAGAGGACCATGTTGCCAGTCTTGTTCATCAAGCACCTTGATGATCACTTGAAGATAGCCATGGCTGTCCCCAGACAGAACACTAATTGACCGAGAGATGCTGGTCACCAATGACTCAACCATATTTTCTCCAGAATTTCAGCTGGCATGGCCCAATAGGCCCATAAGGTGGTAGGTAAATCATTAACAGCTTAAGGAAGTAACACAGTCTCTAATTGAGAACTCAGTCCCCTTTTGATTGAATTAACCTAAGCTTTCTAAATTAGTCTGAGCTTCTTGAGAGACTGTTTTCCACTTTTGGAAAGTTGCAATGCCTTCAGAAGGGTCCACAGGTCTCACCAAGGGATCTATTTAACTTGAAGTTTAAAGTAGATGCAACTTAAGCTTTAAAAAATAATTTTTACAAGTTACAGGTTAAATATCACATGCTTGTCTTGGCCATAAAAGAACCCAACCAAGAGGCCTCTAAGGAATTCTGTCACTACACTCTTGGTCCACCTGGACCAAGTTCTGTTGTAATGCTTCTGAAAATGGACAAAGATTTGTCTAACCTTGAGGCCATTCACCAAACTATGCCTAGTTTGTAGTCACCAAGGGCACTAGACTATGGACTGTCTCATCCAGGGGGGAACATTCACAGACTGGAGATCTCTACCTAAAATAGACATAATTGTCCTCTTAAGTATCGTTCTTCTGTGTTGGTACTGTCAAACAAGGAATGAAGGTACCCAGGATCCTTTGCTCCCCTAACACTTAAGTCCACAGAGAACAGGGCAATTTTGATCATATATGACAAGACCATGTCCTTTCTTTTGGGTACTGGTGAGATTGATTAATTCTGTTCTAACTGACTACCAGAGAACAACTACAGGAGTTTCCTTCACCTTTGCTGTCATAAAAGGAAAACCTAAGATTCCACATATCACACTTCTATCCACTTTCTCCTTCCAGGACTTTATCCATAGGAACTCCTTTTCTTACCCTTCTGTCTCTTTTGTGTACTAGTGAGGGACTTACTCTGTAAGCTTGAATTCTTTCAAATTATCCTCTTATGCTAGGTTGCAGCTGACAGAGAACCTCATTCATTCCTTGACTTTCACTGCAACTCCTAGGGTATCCCCATTGTATGAGACAAAGTTGTCTAATATTAACCAATAGCACCAATTGTCACACAGCTCCCTCAATAACACTTCTGAATATATTTTGATAGCCCAATACCCATTCTCCTCCTCAGGGCTATGAATATAAACCCAATCATCTTTCATTTCCTGTTTCTGTTAGCTTCATTTCTGAGAACTCCTGCCAAAATACGCCCATCTATGCAGTCTGGAAACCAAAGGGTTCCTTCTAACTGTGAACCTTTCCACCTAGTAGTCCTTCACTCTAAGGTCCTCCATTTTTAGCCCACTCTGGTCACTATTTCACAGTCTTGGACCTCAGTGCTTCTTTCTTCACCACTACCTTCCACCTCAAGTCCTGTGATCTTCTTACCTGATTCATGACTCAAATTTCTTCCAACACCTTACCTTGACTGTCCTCTCTCAGGGATTCTTAGTATTCAGTACTTTAGACAAACACTTCCAAAGCCTCTTCTCTAAGACATAGAAGACATGTTCTTATGCTTCCTCCCTGACTAATTGTCTCCTGAATCGGATATCCTCTTCAAGTTCCTAGGCAACCTTAGATATCAAGTGTGTAGAAACAAGGTTTAGTTGATTCAGATCACCTATCTGGGCCTGACAATCACCCCCATACCACACACAATTCTTGCCTCCCGGAAGGAGGACATTAGCCAAATCCATTTCTCTTATGCCAAGAAGGATAGTCTTTCATTTTAGATCTCACAACCTACTACAAGTTGTGTCCCCAACATTGCTTTTATCTCAGAACCTTTTTATACTATATTAAATGGTGATGTCAATGATTACTTGGTTGCCACACTAGAAATATTTTAAGCCTTTATAATCCTGAAGCAAGCTCTTCCTGGATCTCCTGCTCTTGGGTTTCCAATCTATTCCAATGTTTCCACCTTTACCTCTTCAACGCTTGTAGCCAGGCTTTAGATAGTCTAGCCTAACTGCCCTGATTACCTCCAGCCTGTAGCCTTTGTCTAAAGGAGCTGATGGGAAATATCTGAGCTGGTGCCTTATGTCTCTAACTTCAGGCAATGACTGTTCCTACGTTCGCCATAGCCTTCAATCTGTCCTTTACTAAGTTGTTTTTTCCTGTCCTCTCCTCTATTTCGTCCCTTCGCCTCCAGTCTTGTCATATCACTTTTTTCTATCTTGCAGCCTCTGGACAGCTGTTCCCTCCAGTATCCTTGACGCTCTGCTCCTAGCTACAGACAACACCCTTCTTGTGACACAAACACACACCTCACCATTACTCAGAGACAGTAGATGACTCACTCCCTTAAGGTCTCCTTTCAGCTCAATTCCACCCCCATTATTGGGACCCTTGATTCTTTGATTGAGGGCTGCTCCCTCAACGATCCCCCACTTGTTGATTCCCATTGTTGAAGGATGAGAATCTCAAGTGCTTCCATTCTCAGTGAGTGGAAGAGGCAAACTTCCTCCTTCTTAACCAGGCAGAGCCCAGCCCACTTGCCAGGGCCCTACCCTCAGCCTGGGGCACATCAGTGATCATCAATCCTGACTCCATACCTACCTACCTATAGCATCATTCAGCCCACCTCCTAGATTTGGAGATAATGGTGGTTTCCTTATACCAATATCACCACTATCACCAATGAGAGGCTTTTCCCTCTCCTCCTTGAAGCATTCTTATTGTCCGAAGGGGATGCTGCCATCCGCTGCCAAGGGCATCTCACAAAGACTTTGTCACCCTGGGGGATTGAATGGCCCATCTCTGGACTGGCCTAGCAGTCTAGGGCCAGGATGTGCCCCACTGTCTCTTTCCTCTGTGTACATCACATCTCTCATGATCCCTCCTTATCCTATCACACAGGCAGAACCCCTCAGCTCAACCAGAGAAGTTGTTTCAGGAGGCCCAGTTCAGTAGCTCTACTGGTATATCACCAAAGAACCCAGCTTGATGTGTGTCATCTGCATCCCAGAAGTCAAGGAGAGCTGATCAGATGCATGTCCTAACCTGTCCCATCCCTTATCCATCCCCCCTCTCTCATTACTTCCTTCCATACCAGACTGTCTTACTATCCATCTATGTCATGAAACTCCACAACTCCTCTATGTTCTCCTCCTGTTGGGACTATGTTTACCTGTCCCTGGTAGCAGATCAGGCTTTCTTAATCCATATCTGTCTGGCTTTCTTAGCAGAACTGCATCACCCCTACTAGAAAACCTGAAATCAAATATGTACATGGGATGCCTGGAACTGAGGCAAAGACTTGTGCAATCAGGTCACTATGATTAATTTCCAGAGATTTCTTACCTGCCTACAATCCCGTCAACATCTCTTTAGGAGGCTAAACCAAAAGGCCCTTTGCCTGACTGCCAAGTCACCATTTGTATCACTTGTATTTCTTTCCTCCATACCTCTTGGCAGCCTTCAGCCCTCTATGTGCAAGTGCAAGTTAACCACACCTTCCCCATCTACCACACGAACACACCTCCTTCTTTTCAGTCTGGTGAACCTTTTAGACTAACTGAACTGTTAGTGAACTGGTAGTAATCAGTTAGCAAATCCTTATCCTTTAGCTGCTAAGAGGCCACTGTCCTGACTTCCCTTCTTCCTGTCCTTCTTTTCCCACACCTCGTCCTCCTCTGTACCCCTCCAACTCCATCTCCATCTGTCACTTGAGTCTTACCCACAATTCCTCTAAAATCCAGTACAGTGCCTTCACAACTTATCCTTGGAAGTGCCCCCTTCAGATTGTTATGCACCCCCAGCCTTTGGACATTCCATCTTCCTCTGGCACACTCACTCTAACACCAAATGTGAGCACCCAGGGAAGCTCTTCCAGATATCCTGCTCTGACTTTTCCCATGCCTGGCATCCACCACTGGAATCTTCTGAATTCGTGGCTCCCAAGCCTGTGTGTGCTACCTGAAGGACTGGGCAAATGTACATACTCTTACCTTCCTGTAACCTATAATATTAGTCTTCTCTTCTTATTTACTCATTTGAATCCAGATCTTGACCTCTGTCAAGACACACCTGGATGTGCAGATGATCCTCTCCCTAGCAACCTTCAGAGTCACAAACTCTTGTGCAACCTCTCAAGAACAAGTCAAAGGTAACCTTATTTGTCAGGCCCTTCACTTCCAAGCTTCATGTCCTTCTGAGCAAAGACAGCCAATACCACCCCATCTTCTTTTGTAGCCATAGAGCCAAAAATCAAGAGTTCAAGAATAGGACTTGGAGGACACTGCACTCCACTCCCTTCCTCACTATAAACCACATTCCAGCTTGAATGCCCCTTCTTCCTGTGCTTACATTCCAGCTCAAACAGACTTCCGGTGGCCAGCAGTTTCAACTTTCCATAGTCAACTTCCTCAAATCAACACCACTAATATCATTCCTGCACATCCTAGTTTACACATGATTACTACCTGGCACAACCTGACCTCAGTTCCTTCTTCAGCTCCAATAAAATTTCTAGCCTGTAAACAAAGTTTGTCCTCTTCCTTTCTCTGATGAGAGACGTTTCTCAGGTTTATTTAGAAAAGACTTCTCCCTACCACTGTAGATTTGCCTCATTGTCTTCCTTTTCTTTTTACATTTTGTTTCCAGTAAGGAAGGAGGTACCTCTCTCCCTAAGGACTTATAAGGCCTTGTAGTAGCTTGAATAAGAATGGCCCCATAGGCTCATATATTTGAATATTTGGTTTTCAGATGGTGGAGTGTTAGGAAGGATTAGGAAGTATGGCCTTAAGGTAGCTGTGACCTTTTTGGAAGAGGAATATCTTTTGGGTTGGGCTTTGAGGTTTCAAAAGCCTAAGCCAGGTCTAGTGACTCTCTCTTCTTCCAACTCTTAGACAAGATGTAAGCTTCTAGATACTGCTCCACTATGCTTGCCTACTTGTTGTCATGCTCCCCACCCTGATGGTCATAGATTCACTTTTTGAAACTATAAACAAGCTGCAATTTAATTAAATTTCTTTTATAAGTTGCCTTGGTCATAGTGTCACTTCAGAGCAATAGTAACTTAGACAATCCCCAAGGCTCTAGAGCCTTTTATATTTTCCATCTCTATAGAAAGCCTTTAGCAGCTCTAGAACTGGTAGGAATAGAAATAATATCAACAAGAAAGTGAAAGTTTGTGTCTTGACCACCTTCTCATCTTTGGCACTTTGGTCTCAGGCCCTCCTCCCTGATGTTAATGGCAAGCCTTCTTGTTAAACTTTTAAACCTGCATGACAGGCAAACAGATTTTCACTCATTCTTTTCTGGTTCAACCTAGCTGATCCATTCCCCTCCTAGGCAGGGACATCAATGTTTAAATTTCAGATCCACTTAAGGCACCAGAGGCTATTTGGCTTTCTTAATACTGTATCTCCTGTCCTGGAGTGAACTGTTCCTGTCTGGGGCCTCAGAGGTCCTCCATATATTCTCCAAAGTAGATGCCTACATCATACAAGAATTTCCCCCTGAAATGGGATGTCTCCATTTTTGGATATTCCCTAATAGCTACTCCTATCACAGTTTTGCCCTTAAGGATCCTAACAGCTTTCCTGGAATGTTCCAGTATCCTTTCAAGTCTGAAGTAGGGAAAAACTTAGTCTTTCATTGATAAATTCTGGGCTACTATACCCCTGTAACTCTCCATGCCCCTGTTTAGATTGTACCACAGAACAACCCAAGATTTGAGGACTATGAACAAGGTTCTGATCTAAGCCATTGTTTCTAATCTTTAACCCTCATAAAACAGACACCCTCTAATATCTTCTGGTTCCCAGTATTAGACTTTAAAGATGTTTTCTTTTGTATTCCTGTCTACCCAAACTCTCAACTCCTGTTTACATCATAATGACAGGACCCCTTCACCCAACTTACTCAGCAGTCTTACCTCAGAGATTTTAGGATAGCGCTCTTTCCTTATGCTTAAACCCTATCTGTACAGAGACCTTTCCTCTCTTACATGTCTCCCTAGGAGTAGCCTCCTTCAGTATGTGAATATTAATCTGTAACTCAGATAAATCCACTTCAGATCAAAACACTATTCTAACTCTTCAAAAACTGTCTTCATGTGGCTATAAGGATTTTTGGTCAAATGCCCAGACCTCCCAAAAAGGGTCGATTTATTGGAATTTACTCTATCAGAACAAGCAGTCTTTCCAGTTACTGCAATAGTTTTGTTTCAACTATGGTACTCCAGCCAAAACCAGCTAAGAAACTTTTTAGGAAGGATCTGGGTTTTCCAGTTTGACCTGATAGCTATTAAACTTGTCTATGAAGACTTGGGAGAAACAGAGAAAGAGCCATTAGATAGGATCCCTAAAATGATATAAGCCCTAGATCTCCTAAAGAGATTTACCTCCTACCCAGCATTAACTCTGACAGACCTTAATAAATTTTTTCTTTGTATGTATATGAGCAAAAGGGAGTAGCAGTGGAAGTTTCAACAAAGGCATTGGGGCCTCTCAGTGTCCAACTTGTTATCTTTTGAAGCCTGGTGGCATAGTGCTTGCTGCCCGTACCTCAGAGCATTGGCACCCATGGCTCTTTTGATTGGGAAGACCTCTCAACTAAGCCTCAGAGAATGATGACTCACAGGTCACATTAGATCCTTGAAAATCTCAAGGATTTTGCAGTGGGTCTTAGATAGAACCAGCAAATAAACCTAGATGGTGTCAACACCATGATACAAACAACTTCAAAGTGCTCCTTTGGGGCAGACCTGGTGGGTCTAAAGGTTCATTACCTACTTCAGTATACCACTGGGACAGATGATCAAGGCTATCCTCTCACTACCAAGGTAAGTATAGCTTAAACCCGAACTCAACTCACTTTTAGGATATCATCTCCTCATATTAGCTTATAAGGAATAAGGAAAAAAGTCAATTTTCAAAACTGCCTTGAGCCAGCATAGGTTCAAATATAGATAAAGAACACTGGACTCCTACTGGAGTTTGTTAGTCTAGCTCTCTGTGCCCCCTAACCTATACTTGCCAAGCTACCCCCACATGCCCAAACTACAAGTTTAAAATTGAAAATTATTTCTAGCCATAAAACTATAAATATAGCAAGGTCACATACCTGATAAGTTTTAAAATAAAGAAAATGTAAAGTGTAGAGATGAACCCACACAAGGTTTTTGTTGAATAAAAGACAAGTGCTAAGTGGTAAAGGAAAATATAATACTTAGATGATGTGTAAGTTTGCATCCTCCTGATTACTCAGCCAAAGGGGAAAGGGAGGAAGAGGCATGTGTTAAGGTTATAAAGACTGTTTTATGTGCTTAACTGGCAAAGCTGCCATTCTACACTGATGCTAAAATTTCCAAGGTCATGAAATAAACTAATTTTCACTAACTACACCGAGTCTCCAGTACTCTTCTTATAAAGTGATAATTGTTTCTCACAAATTTGGGAGATTGAGCTTCTATTGAAGACCTCCTCACATTTTAAAAGACCTCTTGAAGTTGTTTGGATGATATTTTATCAAGTGTTACTCAGGTCTCCAAAACAGCCAACCTACAAAACCCATTTCACATGGCTTCATCTGTCCAGTGTGAACATTGTGTCCTCCCCTAGCTCAAAAGGCCTGCTTCCATGAACTCCTTAGAGATCTGACTCCTTCTATAGTAAGAGTCAAGGTGAAACATTCTTAAAGCGCCCTAGATCCCAATGAGTAGCTAGATCTCTTTTTTTGCTTTTAAAAAATGTTCTATGATATAATTTTACAAGCTCTTTCTTCATAGTCCCTTGATATCCTTTCTACAACACTCAACTAAGTTTAGGGAAGTCATACTAGACGTTTTCCTTCAGAGAGATGTATGTATATATGTATGTATGTATGTATTTTATGTGTATGAATTATATGTGTATGTGTGAGTGTGGGCATGCATGGATAGAAGCCAGGAAACAACTTCAGGAGTCAGTTCTCCCCTTGCTCTTGGGCTCTGGGAATTAAATTTAGGTTTGCATGTTTGCATGGCAAAAACTTTTTCCTGCAGAGCCATCTTGTAGTCCTTAGGGAGATTTCTTAACTGAGTCTTAGACTGAAGTTATCACTTGCTTTGACTCACTTCCTTTATCACTGTGTTCCTATACAGTACATCTTCACATTTTTACAACCATTGTTATTATATTTCTTACCTGCCTCCCTAAAATTACCCCATGGTGACACTTTTAACCATTGTGACTTTCATTATCCTCTCATTCCTATTCCTATACCCTACAGCCATTTTCCCTTATTGTTTTTCCCAAAAGGTCCGTGATCTCCTCTAATAAAACAACTCAACTCTGGCAAAGGATTTCTGACTTTGCCTGACTACAACTCCTAACTAGACTATCATGTTTTATCCAGCCACTCTGTTTAAATGAACTCAACTCACAGTCTCTTTCCATACATACTTCTAATGGAACCCCTATCATGTGGGACACCTTCCAATATTCATATGGTTGAATAGAAACACAGATGTCCATTCCAAATCCCTTTATTCACAAGATTGTCTTTTTAAGCCAGACTTCCATTTTTGTTAGGGCCACAGGGAAATGTCCATTCCTCTGGGCATTATTTCATCATATGACTTCACTCTCTGTTAGATAGGACAAAAAAGACAAGAAGAACATGCCTTCTCTTTTTCAAACACCCCCAATCCAAGACAACCTACAACTCTCACAGGCATATATTCTTAAATGCTTCTAAATTAAAACTCCCATTTCCATCATGCTAGCCACTTAGTCATTCCAGTCTGTCTCTTTGATAAGAGTCTGTCTCTTCTCAGAAAGCCTTTCATATTTTCTCTCTCTCTGATAATGACCAATAGTGGGTCCAAATCAATCTCCCGAAATTCTACTAGGATTAGAAAAATATAACAGTTTAATTTCTTCAACATGAAATTCCTCAGCTTCAGCTCTTTCTTGGAATGGTCTTGGCTTGCCACGATTTCTTTCATGCCTCAACTTCCTCCTTTTAAAATGCCGTAATCACTTACTTTTCGATCTACTCATCACCACATACCTTAATTCTTCAGCAGCCACCTTTCTATGTAGAGCTAAGGTCTCTTGTTATGTTCTCACTAATTTATTTGATACTTGCACCAATGTTCTTAATAATGTTCCAGGTTGCATTTTTTAGCCATCTCCTCCCTGTACCTACCTTCTTTTGTAATCTCTTGACCTTGAGGGTTTTTCATCTGATACCCTTCTTATTGGAATAAGTCATTATGGCAGATATAGGTACCAGAATAAGAGTTCTCACATTGGCTTCTTATGCTTATCATACTTGTTGATCAAAATAGTCTTTGGGACTAGATTATATTTAGGTATCCCTCAAATCCTCAAGGCCAATTTAATTTTCCAATGGTTTCATTTGGAAAATTAAACTGGTAGAATTGTTTACAGTAGTCCAAGGAGTACCTGCCTGGCCCAGGGACAGAAATGTCCTGTATATGCCAATTAAGCAGGGATAGTATAAGATGCAGTAATAAGACTAAAAGAGCAGCCATCTAATTAAATGGAGAAAACCTCTGAGGGATGGCTCCTATGGAAGGACTCATGGGACTGATTGGCTTTCATCTCCGGGGCTCACTCACTGACATAATCTCTCTCTCTCTCTCTCTCTCTCTCTCTCTCTCTCTCTCTCTCTCTCTCTCTCTCCCTTTTAGTATGACTGATTTTTTTATATTAAAAGCCATAGAATTCCCATGGCCCTGTTGCAGGGCCATTGCCATTACCATTGACATCAGTGCCTGTCTTTTTCCATCAAGGACTTTACAGTCTCCAAGTTGATGTTACAGTTAGGCCTTCAAGCTCTTGAGCTAGTCATTCCACGCTTCCCTTCCAAAATGCTTAAGCCTTCTATGGTTTGTCCATGGCCTTCAAACACTACAATATGTAGCAACATCAATAAGGTCCTTTTGACAATCCTTCTGAGCACTGAAGAAGTGCCAGATGATGATCTTTGCCCCTTGCCAAAGACTTGATCTTACTACTTTGTCAGGGAGCAAATTTAGAGATAAAAAGGCAAAAAATAAAAGAAAAATCCCCACATTTTAACCATCAGCCTCTCTAGGTACAGCTTGACCACAGTGCCTTGTGAGGTCTTATACAAATATTAAAAACCCAACAATAATTCTTTTATTTGAGACAGGGTCTTTCTATGTAGCCCTGGATATTCTGAAACTATATAAACTAGTCTAGCCTCAAAACTCACAGAGATCTTCCTGCCTCTGCCTACTGAGTGCTAGGATTAAAGATGTATGACTATACCCTGTCTTAAAGTCTAATAAATCTTAAGGATCCATGGTGCCTTATTTCAAATGACCAAAACCCCAACAACTCATATTATACTATTTATTACTTAACAAAATAGTAATATGCTTGCTTATGTATGCAAATATAGACCTATGCAAATGGCACATGAGGGAAAGACTATGTAACTTTTCTTAACTGTATAAAAGAACCCCATTCCCTTTCAGGGGGTGACTTTCTCTGTCACAAACTGCCCACCGTGTCTCTATTTCTGCAGCTTTAATCAGTATTTTCTGCATCTATTCTGTCCTGGTAAGTACATTTGCTGAGCCTCTGTCTCATCATTGTCATTCCTGGCACAGCAGTAGATCAAAATATCCTTAGAATATAAAACAATTATCATAAAAACAAAAAATTCATCTTAATTTAAAATAGTTTAATAATAAGTCTATGGATATAAAGCAATACCTTTATTATTGACTATTTAAAATTGAGATTATTTTTGTTTTATACATAATAAAATGTGTATGCATAATTAAAATACTATAATAGTAGGGGAAAATTACTATACACAATACTATATATGTGTGTCTTCTCTTTTGGACATTGTTATTGAAGGTATATAGTGCAATGATGGTGCATGCTAGATATTAAAGAAATGTTTGTTGGAAGTGTGAATAAATGAGCTGTCTGAAGGCCCCATCTGCAGAGCAGTCTAAAACTGGTCAATTAAACAGTCATTGTATGTATACTATACAAATTTATATAATGTATATCTAGTTTTGTTGTTTTAGATTGTACAGATTGGTGATTAATAAGAGATTTACCTTTTAACAGAATGTCTAAAAAATTAGAAGATTTATAGATAGTTAACTCTTTCTAGAGGGAAGAAGGCTCACAAGTTCCCACACCTCCCTGAAGAAATTACTGGCAGTTAATGGTGGTTGGAAGTGGTAGACATTTTCTTCAGCAGTATAGCCATTCCTAAGATACACACTTCTATATAAAACCCCCACCCATGTTCATACAAGTAACTCTAATTAAAGTCAATGGGTCACCAAAATTAGGCAACCACACCCATGAAAGCCAAAGAGAGATGAGATGAGAAAAGGAGAGATGTCATCAGAGGGAGGGCAGCAAGAAAGAGCAAGGAAGCTATAATCACAATACATTATATGCATACATTAAGTAAAGATACATATGCTTGCATCCTTTTAAAAGAGGAGAAAAGGTCATTAAGAGAAGAATGTGTGATGGCATTTGCTTTTGAATAAGTTTGTTTTATTCTGTTCATCAGTTAAACTGGGCTTTATAAATTCAATAAACCTGAATTTAACTTTGATAAGAAGATATGCCACTATAATTCAGATGTCATTTAATTTTGAAAATATAGATCCCTGGCCCGGATACTGGTGGCTGGAGCAGTCTCCCAGCCGATCACCTCCCCTCTGGAAACTGAGTCCAGAGGCACCCTAGGGAGGTCACAGACCGCAGAGCTGCAGAAGTACCCAAGAGAGGTCAAGGACCTCAGAGCTGTAGGCATCCTAGAGAGGACATGGCCCACAGAGCTGCAGAGCAGAGGACACCATATCCTGAAGCATCATAGAGGAGCAACTACATTCAGAGCAGCAAACACCTAGCTGGTCTACTACTGTGGAGACACCATATCCTGAAATGTCCTAGAGGAGCCACTGTACCCAGAGCAGCTGGAGCTCAGGATCATAGAGTCATCCGGACCCCCGAGGAGTTCTGACACAACCAAGATAACTGGAAAGGCAGACTCCAGTCAGAACCAGTAAGTGCAAGTAGCACTACAGCTAACCAAATGGTGAAAGGCAAGCGTAAGAATGTAAACAACAGAAACCAAAGTTACTTGGCATCACCAGAACCCAGTTCCCCCACCATAGCAAGGCCTGAACACCACATCACACCAGAAAAGCAGGACTCAGAATTAAAATAACTTCTCATGGTGATGATGGAGGACTTTAAAAAAGACATAAACAACACTCTCAAAGAATTTGAGGAGAACGCAGGTAAACAGGTAGAAGCCCTTAAAGAAATGCAAGAAAACACAACCAAACAGGTGAAGGAATTACACAAAACCGCACAGGATCTAAAAATTGAAGTAGAAACAATAAAGAAATCTCAAAGAGAGACTACCCTGGAGATAGAAAACCTAGGAAAAAGATCAGGAGTCATAGATGCAAGCATCACCAATAGACAACAAGAGATAGAAGAGAGAATTTCATGCGCAGAAGTTACCATGGAAAACATAGACACAACGGTCAAAGAAAATGTGAAATGTAAAAAGCTCCTAACACAAAACAGCCAGGAAATCCAGGACACAATGAGAAGGCCAAACCTAAGGATAATAGGTATAGATGAAGGTGAAGACTCCCAACTTAAAGGGCCAGTAAATATCTTCAACAAAATTATAGAGGAAAACTTCCCTAACCTAAAGAAAGAGATGTCCTTAAATATACAAGAAGCCTACAGAACCCCAAATAGACTAGACCAGAAAAGAAATACCTCTCGTCACATAATAATCAAAACATCAAATATACAAAACAAAGAGAAGATACTAAAAGCAGTAAGGGAAAAAGGCAAAGTAACATATAAAGGCAGACCTATAAGAATTACACCAGATTTCTCACCAGAGACTATAAAAGCCAGAAGATCCTGGACTGATATCATACAGGCCCCTAAGAGAACACAAATGCCAGCCCAGACTACTATACCCAGCAAAACTCTCAATCAATATTGATGGAGAAACCAAAATATTCCATGACAAATCCAAATTTACACAATATCTTACCACAAATCCAGCACTTCAAAGGATAATTGGTGGAAAACTCCAACACAAGAAGGGAAACTACAACCTAGAAAAAGCAAGAAAGTAATCTCCCAACAACCCTAAAAGAAGGTAGCTATACAAACATAACTCCACTGCTAATAACAAAAATAACAGGAAATAACATTCATTTTTCCTTAATATCTCTTAATATCAATGGACTCAATTTTCCAATAAAAAGACATAGACTATCAGATTGGATACATAAACAGGACCCAACATTTTGCTGCATACAGGAAACACACCTTGGTGAAAAAGACAGACACTACCTCAGAGTAAAAGGTTGGAAAACAATCTTCCAAGCAAATGGCCCCAAGAAACAAGCTGGAGTAGCGATTCTAATATCAATAAAATCGTTTTTTCTACCAAAAGTAATCAAAAAAGATAAAGAAGGACACTTCATATTCATCAAAGGAAAAATGTACCAAGAGGAACTTGCAATTCTGAACATCTGTGCTCCAAATGCAAGGGCACCCACATACATAAAAGAAACTTTACTAAAGCTTAAAGCATACATTACACCTCACACAATAATAGTGGGAGATTTCAACACCCCACTCCCTGCTATGGACAGATCGTGGAAACAGAAACTAAACCGAGACACAATGAAACTAACAGAAGTTATGAACCAATTGGACTTAACTGACATCTATAGAACATTTCATCCTAAAACAAAAGAATATACCTTTTTCTCAGCACCTCATGGTACCTTCTCGAAAATAGACCATATAATTGGTCACAAAACAGGCCTCAACAGATACAAAAAGATTGAAATAATCCCTAGTACCTTATCAGACCACCATGGACTAAGACTCGTCTTTGACATGGACAAAAACAACAGAAAGCCCACATACACGACTGAACAATGCTCTACTCAATGATGACTTGGTCAAGGAAGAAATAAAGAAAGAAATTAAAGACTTTTTAGATTTAAATGAAAATGAGGACACATCATATCAAAACATGTGGGACTCCATGAAAGCAGTACTAAGAGGAAAAATCATAGCTCTAAGTGCCCACAAAAAGAAAATGGAAAGAGCATACATTAATAACTTGACAGCACACCTGAAAGCCTTAGAACGAAAAGAAGTTAATATACCCAAGAGGAGTAGATGGCAGGAAATAATCAAACTCAGGGCTGAAATCAACCAAGTTGAAACAGAAAGAACTATACAAAATAGCAACAAAACCAGGAGCTGGTTCTTTGAGAAAATGAACAAGATAGACAAACCCTTAGCCAGACTAACCAAAGGGCGCAGAGACAGTACTCAAATTAATAAAATCAGAACTGAAAAGGGAGACATAACAACAGAAACAGAGGAAATTAAAAAAAATCATCAGTTCCTACTACAAAGGCCTATACTCAACAAAATTGGAAAATCTGGATGAAATGGACAATTTTCTAGATAGATACCAGATACCAAAGTTAAATGAGGAGCAGATAAACCATCTAAACAGTCGCATAACCCCTAAAGAAGTAGAAGCAGTCATTAAAAATCTCCCCACCAAAAAAAAAAAAAGTTCGGGGCCAGATGGTTTTAGTGCAGAATTCTATCAGACCTTCCAGGAAGACCTAATACCAGTTCTCTTCAAACTATTCCACAGAATTGGAACAGAAGGAACAATAACCAATTCGTTCTATGAAGCTACAATTACGCTCATACCTAAGCCTCACAAAGACCCAACAAAGAAAGAAAACTACAGACCAGTCTATCTTATGAATATTGATGCAAAAATAGTCAATAAATTTCTTGCAAACTGAATCCAACAACACATCAAAGCAATCATCCATCATGATCTAGTAGGCTTTATCCCAGGAATGCAGGGATGGTTCAATATTCGGAAATCCATCAATGTAATCCACTACATAAATAAACTCAAAGAAAAAACCACGTGATCATCTTACTCGATGCTGAGAAAGCATTTGACAAAATACAACATCCCTTCATGTTAAAAGTCTTGGAAAGGTCAGGAATTCAAGGTCCATACCTAAACATAGTAAAAGCAATATACAGCAAGCCAGTAGCCAATATCAAACTAAATGGAGAGAAACTTGAAGCAATCCCACTAAGATCAGGGACTAGACAAGGCTGCCCACTCTTAATCTACCCATTCATTATAGTACTAGAAGTCCTAGCTATAGCGATTAGACAACAAAAGAAAGTCAAAGAGGTACAGATAGGAAAGGAAGAAGTCAAAATTTCACTATTTGCAGATGATATGATAGTATACTTAAGTGACCCTAAAACTTCCACCAGAGAACTCCTAAATCTGATAAACAACTTCAGTAAAGTGGCTGGATATAAAATCAACTCAAACAAATCAGTAGCCTTCCTCTACTCAAAGGATAAACAGGCTGAAAAAAGAAATTAGGGAAATGACACCCTTCAAAATACTCACTAATAATATAAAATATCTTAGAGTGAATCTAACAAAGCAAGTGAAAGATCTGTATGACAAGAACTTCAAGTCTCTGAAGAAAGAAATTGAAGAAGATCTCAGAAGATGGAAAGATCTCCCATGCTCCTGGATTGGCAGGATTAATTTAGTAAAAATGGCCATCTTGCCAAAAGCAATCTATAGATTCAATGCAATCCCCATCAAAATTCCAAATCAATTCTTCATAGAGATAGAAAGAGCAAATTGCAAATTTATTTGGAACAACAAAAAACCCAGGATATTGAGAACTATTCTCAACAACAAAAGAACTTCTGGGGGAAATCACAATCCCTAACCTCAAACTATACTACAGGGCAATAGTAATAAAAACTGCATGGTATTGGTACAGAGACAGGCAGGAAGTTCAATGGAATAGAATTGAAGATCCAGAAATGAGCCCACATACCTATGGTCACTTGATCTTTGACAAAGGAGCTAAAACCATCCAGTGGAAAAAAGGACAGCATTTTCAGCAAACGGTGCTTGTTCAACTGGAGGTCAACATGTAGAAGGATGCAAATCAATCCATTCATATCTCCTTGTACAAAGCTCAAATCCAAGTGGATAAAAGACCTTCACTTAAAACCAGATACACTGAAACTAATAGAAGAGAAGGTGGGAAAGACCCTTGAATACCTAGGCACAAGAGAAAAGTTCCTGAACAGAACACCAATGGCTTATGCTCTAAGATCAAGAATTGACAAATGGGACCTCATCAAATTGCAAAGCTTCTGTAAGGCAAAGAACATTGTCAATAGGACAAAATGGCAACCAACAGATTGGGAAAAGATCTTAACCAATCCTACATCCGATAGAGGGCTAATGTCCAAGATATACAAAGAACTCAAGAAATTATACTCCAGACAACCATATAACCCTATTGAAAAATGGGGTACAGAGCTAAACAAAGAATTCTCAACAGAGAAAACTCGAATGGCTGAGAAGCACCTTAAGAAATGCTCAACATCCTTAGTCATCAGGGAAATGCAAATCAAAACAACCCTGAGATACCACAATACACACCAATCAGAATGGCTAAGATCAAAAACTCAGGTGATAGTAGATGCTGGTGAGGATGTGGAGAAAGAGGAACCCTCCACCATTGTTGGTGGGATTGTAAGCTGGTACAACCACTCTGAAAATCAGTCTGGCAGTTCCTCAGAAAACTGGACATAGCATTACCTGAGGATTCAGCTATACCACTCCTGGGCATATACCCAGAAGATGCTCCAACATATAATAAAGACATATGCTCCACTATGTTCATAGCAGCCTTATTTAAAATAGCCAGAAGCTGGAAAGAGCCCAGATGTCCCTCAACAGAGGAATGGATACAAAAAATGTGGTACATCTACACAATGGAGTATTACTCAGCTATTAAAATAATGAATTTGAGAAATTTTTAGGCAAATGGATGGATCTAGAAATTATCATCTTGAGTGAGTTAACCCAATCACAAAAGAACACACATGGAATTTACTCACTGTTAAGTGGATGTTAGCCCAAAAGCTTGGAATAGCAAAGACTCAACCCGCAGACTACATGAAGCTAATGAAGAAGGAAGACCAAGAGGAGATGCCTCAGTTCTACTTAGAATGAGTAACAAAAATACTCAAGGGAGCAAAATTGAAACAAAACATGGGACAGAAACTGAAGAAGGGGCCACCAGGAGACCATTCCACCTGGGTATTCATCCCATGTACAGTCACCTAAGCTAGACACTGATGTGGATGGCTGGAAGTGCATGCTGTCAAGAACATGATATAGCTGTCTCCTTAGAGGTCTGCCAAAGACTAACACATTCAGAGGACGATGCTCACAGTTAGCTACTGATATGATCAAGCATTTCCCAATGGAGAAGTTAGAGAGAAGACTGAAGGAGCAGAAAGGGTTTGTGACCCCAGGAGGAAAGCAACAATACGAACCAACCAGAGCCCCCCAGGGTCTAAACCACCAGCCGGGGAGCACATAAGGAGGGACCCATGACTCCAGCAGTATATGTAGGGGAGGATGGCCTTGTCAGGCATAAGTGGGAGAGGAGTTTCTTGGTCCCATAAAAAACGAACACAGAGTGTGTGGGGGGGAATGTGAGGTTGGGGAGAGGGTAGTGGGGAGGTAGGTGTGGACACTGCCTCATAGAAGCAAGAGGAGGGGGGATGGGATAGGAAGTTTCTGGGTGGTGGGAGGAAGTGGGGTAAGAGGATAAAATCTGAAAGGTAAATATAATACCCAATTTAAAAAAAGATGAAAAAAAGGAAAAAAAGAAAAGAAAAGAAAAAAGAAAGAAAAAAAAGAAAAACAGGAGATTTAATAACACAAAGGGAAGGATTTAGAAACTTGGGAGGCAGTTTATGTTAATGGAAACAGCATCATAGAAACTGGAAAATCACACCCTCATAGAAGCACAAGGAGGGGGGATGGGATAAGGGGTTCCTGGGTGGTGGGGGGAACGGGATAAGGGGATAAAATTTGAAATGTAAATATTACAACCAATTTTAAAAAGGGAAAAAAAGAAAAGTTGTTAGAACCAACATCTTTAAAAAAATGTCAGCCCTCTAGGAAAAAAAAATTTTTTTCTTGATACTAAAACTTGTTCTGAGAATTGTATATTGCAGAATACACAGCCTTGGTGTATCTACTCATCAAGCATACTGAGCAGACCTGCTCAAACCTCTGATGTCCTGGAATTCCATCTGGATGCAGTGAAGACACATCGTCAGATGCTCATCAATTTACTCTCCCCCCACCCCTCTTCTAATATCTCAACGCCCATAATCAGCTTGAAGAAGTTAAAGAAGAGTCAGCGCCCCTATTCCCTGGGCTTGGGGACTAAGATGGTTAATATTGGTCTGTCTTTCTAGGGAAAAGTAGTGGTTTTGTTGGAACGGGGAGGATTAGCTAGAACTTATTGTATAGCCATAACCTATTGGTAGAAATCTGTATAATTAATATCAAGATGGTTATAATTTCTTAAATGGTACAAAATTTACTTTGATTTCAAATTTAAGGTTTTCATTGGTATGAGCTTCTTATTAATATAAAAGTGAGATGAATATTGATACTCTCATGGGCATTGTGCCTGTATAACACATTTAGGAATACAAGGCTTAGACCCAGTCCTTCTTTAACTTTTTTAACTGATTTGGGACAGTTACCCTATGAGTTAAGGGACTATAGCAAATTCAGGGCTTTGAGTTTATTGTTAGGGTGTTTTCCATATTTTATTTAGAAATAGCTGAGAGGAGTTAACAGACAACAGTCTAGATTGCCTTACATGGACAGTTGGTTTTCAAAATGTCAGAAATCCATAGAATTAACGTTACAAATATTTCTTTTCTTTTTTATTGGATATTTTATTTACACTTCAGATGCCATCCCCTTTCTTCATTCCCCCCCCTTAGAAACCCCTATCCCATGCCCCCTTTTCCTTTTTGCACTTATACATTTTTTTAAAAAATGTTAATCAAAGGCTTTATGTTTGGTATTGCTCAATCAGAGGTGTAACCCACTACCCAACCTAGATATATCAACTATCTTTGACTGGTGGAGATAAATGAACATCTGCCTCCCTGTCTCTCCCCTCTTTCTCTCTCTCATCACCTAGCTTCTCCTCTCCTTCTCCTCTTCTTACTCCTTCTCTTCCTCTCAGTACTCCTCCCACCTTAGCTCCTCCTACATATAACTTTTCCTGTTAAAATGAAACTTTTCTCTCAAAATTAAATTCTCAGTTAGAGCATAATTATACCAATTTGTACCAGTGAGGTACAAGATAGTCCTAATACCCAAGTCCATCATTTTGTTGACTAACCAGAACCTCTGTCATCTATCCTAACTAAAACACTTAGTTCTGAACCTGGCTTTTTCCTTGGCTTTAGGATGAATGTCAGCTACGACCATCCACTCAAATCTTTTCTCTCAAGGTAAATAGCCAGGATTGGCTATGAGGCTATAAGTTTTCAACCCCGTCAGAAATCCAGAATGACTGAGTTAACTATAATTGTGGGAAGCACAAAGCATAGCTTCTAAAACTTAGCCAATTTATAGAGACCTCTGAACACCTGGACACTCCCTCTACTACAAACGTTGGAGCATCAAATCTTCAGCCTTCTGGCCTAACAACATTTCTGTATTAATGTTCATTTTGATTAGAGACCTGTCTGCTCCTGACAGCTTCTTGTCGTGGATTCTAAGAAGTTGAGCATCCTTGGAGTTACTCCAGTTGTGTGGTAACAGCCACTAGGCAAGAATTGCCTCTCTCCATCTACAGACAAATTACTGTCCAGAAAAGGACACACTTGCAGAATAGTCGACTGATTATATCTGCCTAGACAGAGTAATCAGTCCTTAATAATTCTGCATCACTAAGGTCTGTCAGATGATTCTGGGCCAGAAGGCTGAAGATTTGATGCTCCAACGTTCGGTAGTATAGGGGCTTTTCAGGTGTTCAGTGGTCTCTATAAATTGGCTAAGTTTTAGAAGCTATGCTTAGTGTTTCCCATAATTTCAGTTAACTCAGCCATTCTGGATTTCTGATGGGGTTGAAGCCTATAGTTTCATAGCCAACCCTGGCTATTTACTTTGAGAGAAAAGATGTGAGTAGATGGTTTTCAGCTGACATTCATTCTAAAGCCAAGAAAAAAGCCAGGTTCAAAACTAAGTGTTTTAGTTAGGAGAGATGACAGAGGTTCTGGTTAGTCAACAAAATGATGAACTGGGTATTAGGACTATCTTGTACCTCACGGGTACAATTAGGAATAATTATGCTCTAATTGTATTTTGAGAGAAAAGTTTTATTTTAACAGGAAGGTTGATATGTAGGAGGAGCTAAGGGGGAACTGAGAGGAAAAGATGGAGTAAGGAGAGGAGGAGATGAAGGAGAGGAGAAGCTAGGTGATGAGAGAGAGAGAAAGAGAGAGAAGGGGGGGCATGGAGGCAGATGTTCACGTGTCTCCACCAGTCAAAGATAGTCTATATATCTAGGTTGGGTATTGGGTTACACTTCTGATTGAGCATTACCAAACTTATAAAGCCTTTGATTAACATTTTTAAAAAATTGTATAAAAGCAAAAGGGAAAAGCGGGCATGGGATAGGGGTTTTCTAGGAAGGGAAAATGGGGAAAGGGGATGGCATCTGAAATGTAAATAAAATTTAAAATAAAAAAGAAAATATAGATAAATTTTTCAATGCAGAAATGTATAAAAACTAGCTTATATATCCTGATGTGTCTTTTTGTGACCGTATAATTTTTTGCAAACATTAAAAGTATATGCAATTATTTTAATTGCCTTTTGATAGTCTCTAGTCTGTCAAATATACAAGCATCTCACTGGACATAAAGTATAGTCCTCTATATTAACCTGTAGTAATTAACTGCTTCAAAGATTTTACTATTAAATTAAAAGTTTTAGCACAGGTCATATTGTAAGGTAAGTGATTAAAGTATTAAAGTCAGAAGTAAAACTGTAAGTAAAAATCATTATCTATAATGTCTGACCCTCAAATACAATTCTTCAATCAATTTCCTTTCATGTTTTAAAGTTTTCACTTTTAAAGTTTTGAAATTTTCTATAAAGATAAGCAAGATTAGCCCCGATTCTTTTGTTGATGCTAAGCTCCTATGAGGAATATTTTAAGAATATTCAGTCTCCCAAACAGTAAGAGTATTACTTTAACAAACCTTGAATGTTCTGAATGGAACCATCATCAGCTTTTATGGTGAGGATTTCTCCAGGGTTAACTTGAACGAATACAATCTAGAAATAGATAATTATTTAATAGCATACTTTTTTGTAAATCTATGGAAAAAGTAATTACTATCCTTTTCAAATAATATTTAGGCTCCCTAATTATAGGGATTCCAAAATGCTCAAGGAGAAGAGTACAATTGGGTCAATGGCCATTTAACAGAAATTCAATACCCCTTAGTAAGAACAGCTCATTCCCCCACCCAAGTAAAACTTAATAAGGTCATATAAAATAGGTGCATTGAGGTGGAAAGACAACATTCTTCTCTGCATTTACCCCCCAGAACAAAACCTCTATAAACAAATAAATGAAACCACAGAAAATACAATTTATCTAAAGGTAAAATTCAGACATACTTGAGACCAGTGTTGGGGACAAGTCCAGGTGTTGTACATCTTGGGTTGAGTCATAATTTGTGAATAATTAGAATACACTGCCATGGCATTAGGGTCCAGAAGATAACTTTCCACCTAAAAAAAATGTAATTTTGCTTACAAAAACTTTTACTTTCATCATTTTTAGAAATAACATGTTTTATTATCATACACTAATAATAAAACTGAGTATCATTTTGACATTTTTATGCATGCATATATCTCAATCATTTCTGACTGTGTCATGAGAAAGTATCATCTTTGCTTTTATTCAAGATACAAAAAGCTTATCATCTTTTTACGTTATATATTTAGTTATGCCTTCTCCTGAATCTATTAAAGGTGTAAATGCTAAATCTTAATTACACCCTTTCATTCTAGAAATCAATTTCATAGAAGTCATTGCTATTCAAATACAATACTTTCAAATATTATATAATTGAACCTATTATTTATTGAGCATGAAGGAATGTTAGTCTTCATTAAACACACGATTTCAAAAGATATATGCTAGAAAACTGTTAATAGTAGAAACTTAACAATATAGAACTAGACCTTTTAAGTTGTGAAAAGGATTATAAAAAAGCAGCTAAATTAATTTAAGAAGAAATGTTATATTAGGTAAGTAAACTAGTAGTGTTGAATGTCTTAAGTTATTTTCAAAAGGCCTACAAGGACAATAACCAATATTGAAAACAAAAACTTTCCAAGTAAGAGACCATAAAACCCAATGAAAGCCAATGTCAGATTTCATAACATTTTAACCAGCTATAGTGAAAATAAAAAAGAACCAAAACTTCTCTTACAGGGCACATGGGATCTCCATTGATAACTGGCAGTGTTGGAGGTATTTCAGAAAGAATGGGTGCAAGTTGATGTTCCATTGACTCTAAAAGGATTGACTTTCACATTAAGTGATAGTTCTAAAACAAACAAACAAACAAACAAACAAGCAAACAAACAGAAACTTACAGATTAATTAAATGTAGTCACAATCATGTTCTTTAAATGACAAAACACCTCAAGGTATGTCTGAGAAATTCCATCTTAATTTTTCTTTCTAGGAATGATTGAGTTAAATGAAATTATGTTAAGACATCATTTAAAGTAATCGTTGTTCTTCATAAATGACAGAACCAAGTTTAGAATTGGTAGTTTCTGCTTGATCGTTTTCTCTTCACTCATGTGAAGACAAAGATAGCATATTAAGCAACAGGAATAAGGGTTTAGTTAAACAAGTCATTGGCTATTTGATCCACTTATATCTAGTTTACCGAAACAGATACAATTTTTGATATTGATTATAAATAAGGTTTTATATTATAAGATAGCTGTAAGAATTAACTAGTTTCTATTAATTATGTTAGAATTACAAAAAATGGCCTAGCTGTCTTGAACACTAAACCCAATAGCTCAAACTTAATGTAAAAATTTAAACCCAAACATTTAAACTCATATTTCTTCCTTGATTGAAATACTTAATCTATAGATGTCACTAAATAGTAAAATAAACACTTAGATGAAAAACGAGTAGGAAAATGTGATTACTTTCAAGATAGAGAAGATGCTCAAGAGTAAACCTCTTTGGAGGGAGGCAAGTCTTGAAATGAGGGTCTTGTGACAATCCCTGTCTTTAGTAAAAGAACACTCATATGTCATAATTTGGTGACATCATTTCCTTTCTAAAAATTTAAAGCAGCCTTAGGAGACTCCTTATTTATGAATATTGTTTACAGGTAAGTATTTTGAAAAGAAAACTTTGGAGTCATGAAGAAATCTGGATTGTAACTAGCGGGGGAAATCACACATATTTTTAGGTTTGAGGGGTAATGACTAGTCACCCCTTTAAGAGCTTTAAAATGCCTCATCAGGGTTGCCAAGCAACTGATATTATTCTAGATATATCTTTTGTAACCAAGGTATTGGCTTAATTTAAGGCAAAAGTCATTGCTTTGTGGTCTTTTCTGATGGGTGGATTTACCAACTTAAAATATCATTTTAAAGAATAATCTATCTCCCTCTCTTTCTCCCTCTCCCTCCACCTCCATTTCCTCTCTTCCTCTTCTCTTTCCCTTTCTTTCCTTTCTCTCCCTTCCCTCCTCTTCCTCCCCTTCTCTTCTTTTCCCCCCTTTCCTCTCCTTCTCCTCTCTCTCCTTTCTCCCCTTGTCCACTCTCCTCCTCTTCCTGTTTTTTCTCTTTCTCTTCTTCCTCACTCCTATGTGCTAAAGTTTATCTGAATTTACAATCATTTGTCCATAAGTTATCTTAAGTTGGTATCATTTACTATGTCTCTGCTAGAATTTGTTGGCTGTGGATGACATCATATGCCAACAGATTCACAGTGGACAGGCTGAGGGAGAGAACTACTCTTTGGTACAAATTGAGAAAGAGGTTTTACATGTTCTGAAATTTTAATTGGTATCAAATTTTCTAAAATAAAAACATCTGAAAATTGTTTTCCCACAACCAAACATTATATGGGATTCAGTTTCATTTTTGGACTTTTAAATCTCTAAGTCTTACAAGTTAAGTTATCTCTATTCTATTTTACACTATGGATAGTTAAATTATCCAAATCCCTTTTACAGTATGAGCAGCAACGTCTGTTTTCTCCTTATAACTTGGTCATTAATTTCATTATTAAAAATCACCTTTAAATTTATATTTAGATCTTCAATTTCTTAACGATATTATGACTATTTGGGGGCTTAAGGGGTAACTCAGAGGTAAAGAACACTGGCTGTTCTTTTATAGGACCCCAGTTCTATTCCCAACACCCACATGGTGGCTTTCAGAAGTTACAACCTCCTGTAACTCAAATTGCAAGTGATCCAATGATTTCTTCTGCCCTCTATGGGCACCAGGCCTGCACGTAGTGTACAAACGTGTAGACAAACTATTCACACACACATAAAATAAAATAATATTAATAAAAATTTAATGTTCTATGACTTTATATAACCACCATCAAAACTTAAGCATACTAATAATATCACAATTATTTCAGAGAAGACACACTTATCTTTTTAAACATATATAACAAAATATCAACAAAGTGTAAAAGCTCTAGAACTGAACTTCCATAGTTCTACCAGTATTATTACAGGAAAAATGGACTAAAAGAACAAAAACATACACCTTTCCCATCTACAATGTAGTTTAACAACTGCTTTAAATACAGCTTTTGTCCATTAGGCACAAGTAAGATAGATAAGTATACAATTAAGGACAATTTGACAAAGGCTTAGTTGCCAAGGATTTTTTTCTAGTGTAGAGAATTTCTAGGGTTGCTTCATTAAATAGCTCTTTCCCAACATAATCTATTTCCACCTCATTAAGTAGTCAATTAACTAACCTATAAGGTGAAGTACCTTTTTCAATGAAGCTTTAGTAGTTTTGCTTTTCAGGCTCTTGAAGTCTCCTGAAAAAAAAAAATCCTGTAGATGCTTTCATTCTGCTATTCCACTTTCCGTACAAATTCGCTATTATTCTGCTACTACTTTGTACTGTAATTGGCCTATGACTGTAATGAGTTAATATAAAAGAACTTGAAAGAAGACAAAAAAATGCTTTGTCAGAAAAAGCACAAAACTGTGAGTGGCATTTGTGCAATGTCACATTTCCTGACTTGTTGCGATAATTTTACTGTGAATGAATAAAATTTATTGACTGTGGCCAAAATAAGGAATTACAAAACACAGAGAAACAATATGCTTTTTAGAAGCACCAAAGCTTTAGAAATTGGTCAGAAAATGTTAAAACAGACACTTCTGGCTTCTTAGCTCTTTAATTTCAAAGTGGTTCTAGATTCATGCCTTTTCAATCTCAGAATTTAAGAAACTGGTACATTTAAAGTGTGCTGATTACATGTTGCAATCAAGATTTTTCTTAAAAAAAAAACCTACTACATAAATGATTAAGCTAAACTACGTGTCTGGACACATTTACCATAAACACCCAATGTAACAAACAGAAGGAACACAAGGAAATATTCTTTTGGGAGAACTGCTATAGTTCAATTAAATGGGTGATTGATATAAGCATTCACTGTTATTCTGCTGTAAGAAAATAAGGATATTTAAAATAGGCAGCGTTGATAGCTGACTCTGCATCTGATTCAACAACAAGAATGATTCAGAAGTTACCTACATACACACTCAACTACATTACCTACAAGTCGTTTCTACAGGAATAGAACCTCAGACATTATTTTCAACTTTTGGTGAAAGCAGAAAAATGTATCATAATGTGTAACCTGATTAGGAATTGGTTCTTGTAAATAATGGTTGATATAATTGGAAGGAAATTATTTTAAAATATATTTTTAGAGTTTTTTTCTTGTCCCAGGTTTTCAGTTTGAATTTAACTTCTAATTTTATACGAAACACAGTTTGTATTTCTTTGATATCCGTATTAATTATGTAGGGAATTAACAGGGCTTATTGGTGAAAGAGAACAGGTGCTGTTACTATTTCTGTATTTTTTGTTTTATGTCAAAGAAGGTAGAGTGAATTGTTTTATAGTGAAGTCTGATGGTCAAAAGACCCGGGGTCAAATTCTTACTTTGCCCCTTATTAGGCAAGTTCTGCTTTGTTTGTATTCTTCACTGCTGAGTACTTAACAAGCGCTTCAGAAATGCTGAATGAAGGCTGGACGGTTTACCTGCAAATGACCTACTCTACTAGGCAATCACCAGAAAATAGTCCCAATTACAAAGTGTTCAAAATTAGAGGCTGTCTTTCCAAAGAAAAGAGCGCTTGCTAAATAATGGAGTTTACTATATAAATGAATTACTATTTTGAGGACCACTGGCTTTCCCTGTGCATAACATGAACAAAAGTGTAAACTTCAAATTAAAAATGAAAGCTTCCTAATTTAGAGATAAAACCATTTCTGTAAAAATCACTTAAGGTATTTGCTAATTTTTTGATGCTTTTAATATTTACTTATTTATTTATTTGGTATTTGCTATTTTAAGTGGCTAATATCAGAGAAATATATTTTTAATAAAATAGGCAATGTTTACCAGATAGCATCCATTAAATGTCCCCATTAAAAATACATTGCATTTTGATTGACACATCATATTTATACATATTTATGAAGTACAATAGGATGCTTTGATTCATGTAGTAAATCAACTCATAGGAGCTTTTATCATTTCTTCATGATGAGTGTATTCACATTCCTTCTGTTTTTTACATACACAATATTATATTATTAATTGTATTCATCATGCTGTACACTGTTAACTCACAAAGATGTGCTTAGTTTTGCCACAAATGTCTTCTCAGAGTATTTCATGAAGTTTAATTAAAGAAAACAAACACTAAAGGGTTGGGCAGATGGCTCCATGGGTAAAGGGCCTGAGGCACAAGCATGAGGACTTGAGGTCAGAGCCCTAGCACCAAAGCCAGGTGCAGTAAGTAGTGCATGTCTAGGATCCTAACACATTGAGAATGGGTAGATGGAACCCTGGGGATTGCTGGCTAGCCAGTGTATCAATTAGGAAGCTGCAGGTTCAATCATAGAACCTATCTCAAAAAATTAAGGTGGAGATTGAACTCTGGTCTCCACATGTACTTTATTGTGTGGGAATGCACCTACATAGGTTATGCACACAAAACTATATATCACACAGGTATGCATGTGCACACACACACATACACACACTCATACATTCACACATATAAGAAAAGTAATATTAAAAATAGTTGAAACAGGGGGCTGGAGAGATGGCTCAGAGGTTAGGAGAGCTGTCTACTCTTCCAGAGGTCCTGAGTTCAATTCCTAGCAACCACATGGTGGCTCACAACTATCTGTAATGAGATCTGGCATCCTCTTCTGGCCTGCAGATATACATGCAGGAAGAATGCTGTATACATGGTAAATAAACCTTTTTAAGAAAGAAAAAAATAGTTGAAACAGCAATAATAACAGAAAATGAGATTGGTTCTTCAGTATATGCTAAGCACCAGTCTAAGCAGTATTCATCCATCAGACCATCTAATACTTACAATAGCATATGAAGCAGGCATTTTATTATATTATTATTATGTACTGACTTGTGTTTGGCATATACCTGATATTGTGTGGAACCAGTAGGGGACGTTTCAAAGTTTAAATTCTTTTGAGGAAGGGCATTCAGTTGTTTTCTTCCTTGGCGTCCTTCCCTTTCGGCCTTGCTCCTCCTCCTTTGCAGTGGAAAGAGTCAAAGCAAGGGCCTTGCACATACTGAGGAGATGGTCTACCATTAAGTTACAGTCCCAACTCAGACAAAGTGCATTTAGAACTAAGATAGCACTGTGTAGGACTTTCATGACTTCAGTTTTGCTCTTAATATCAGTTTCTTTCTGGTTTATCTTTTAACCCAATTTACCTTGTAACCTATAATCTCTATATTTATTACTTAATTCATCCACATAAGACTTTGTGGTCTCTCTCTCTTTTTTTCGGAGATAAGGTTTATCTGTGTAGCCTTGGATGTCTTAAAAACTCACTCTATAGGCCTGGGCTGGCCTCAAACTGGAATTCCACCTGCTTCTGCCTCCAGAGTGCCAGGATTAAAGGTATGTGCAATGACCGCCTGGCTGAATGTGCAGTCTTAACTTTGGCTTTTACTCTTGTATAACTTCCATTAAAATTGCTTTCTAATTTGCGTGTCTCAGAAAGAAAAAAATACCTTATCCTCATGTACTAATAAAGAGTTATCCTGGTAATACATCTAAAATAAGGCATTAAATTTACAAATGAAAGTACATGTGGCAAATACATGCCATCTACCTGCTTGCTTAGAATATTCTAGCTTAAGTATACTGTAACTGAATTCATTTCCCCCTTAAATACAAGCATCCAAAATTCAAGAAGGATTTTAACTTTCTAGTGATACTAATTACTATTTTGTGGTATTATTTATTTGTGAAAATGCACCACAGTTTTCATATTATTGAGTCTACACATATTTGTATAGACCTACTACACAAACCTACTTGTTGGGGCCACTTATATAAAACAAAGTTCTAAACTGAGTACAGTAAAACATTAAAATATGTAATAATGACAATAATTCCAGAAATAATTAGGAAATAGAGAGATCAATGGTGCTTGAAATGATCCATAAAGGTTCTTTCTTTCTTTTTAAAAGCTTTATTTATTTATTCTGTATTCTGCCTGTACGTATGCCTGCAGCCCAGAAGAGGGCACCACATCTCACTATAGATGGTTAACAGCCACCATGTGGTTGCTCAAAATTGGACTCAGGACCTTGGGAAGAGCAGACAGTGCTCTTAACCTCTGAACCACTTCTCCAGCCTCCCTTAGATGGTTCTTGAAGTGAACTATGTATTTTTATTAGCAAACTTCAAAGATTTCTTATTATCTTTCAAATATTTAATTAGGTCAGTAAACCACCAGCCTGGGAGCACATAGGGAGGGACCCATGGCTCCAGCTGTATACATAGGGGAGGATGGCCTTGTCAGGTATAGGTGGGAGAGGAGATCCTTGGTCCTATGATGGCTGGATGCCCCAGTGTCAGTGAATTCGAGGGTGGGGAGGTGGGAGTGGGTGGGTGGAGGCACATCCTCATAGAAGCAGGAGGAGGGGGGGATGGGATAGGGGGTTCCTGGGTGGGGGGAAATGGGGAAAGGGGATCACATCTGAAATGTAAATAAAATATTCAATAAAAAGAATTTTTCTAGGAAAACAATTTTGATACACACACACACACACACACACACACACACACATGATACACTGTAGAAGCAATGACAAAACATAGAAATATTAAATGGCCTAATCTTTTCTATACTGAAGCCAGGGAAGAGCTATTTCAACCCCATGACATTTTATAGAACAGTAGCTATAGTGAATAATTAAAACTCTCATCTTAAACTCTTTTCTCTCATAAAATTAGAGGACTATTATTAACTATTTATTTGCTTCCATTACAGTAATTACATAAATGTTCAAGACAGCCTCCAGTGGAATCTTTAGTAGTTCTTAGAGAATGTAGAAGATCAATGGCACAGGACCAAGCCAGACACAGACCAGATACCACACGCACGCATGCACACACACTCGCACACGCACATGCACATGCATCACACCACCACCATTATTTCAAAGTTTCTCAAAATTACTTAGCTTTAGAAATGCATATTTATAATATTGGAATAATTATGGGTTAGCCAGTAAGCTTGATTAAAAAAATAGTCTGTTGAAAAGCAGAAAATTTAGTTGAACATTACAAATAATATCAATAGATTTTTTTCTAAAAATGGGCACAGGAGGTACTATTCTAGAATAAATACAAAAAGTTCACGTAATTAAAAAATTTGAAATTGCCATATTGAGGGAATGGAAACTTTTAAAGTTGGAAATGTAGACTTTGGGCCTGGCGGTGAACTCCTGTAATCCTGGCACTCAGGATGCTGAGACAGGAGAAGTGTGTTTGAAGCCACCCTTAACCACAAAGGGAGACTTTATCTCAAGGGAAATTAGGGACTTAACTAAATATTATTAGTTTATATGGATGAAAACAAAAAATTTAAAGATAACACACAGTGTCCTGTTTAGCAATTTCTGTATAGAATATATTTGCAAAAGATGTTGATTACAAATTTAAATATTGTTGGAGAACTTGCCAGTAATGGTTTGTTAACCAAGACACAGCAGTTGAACAGACTATATTGCTTTTCAATAAAATAAGCAGAGCAACAATACTCCAGATGAAATAGAAAAAATATTTGACGTCTCAGTGATCAAGTATTTTTGGCATGCATAAAGACTGACTCTAAAAGTTAAAACTTTAGGATAGAAAGACAAATAATGATGGTGGTGTATGTCCATAATCCCAGCTACATGATAGGTTGAAGAAGAATGGTCACAGGTTTCATCATGGCAAAAAATAATCTCACATACAACTCCCTCAAAACACCAAATATCCCCAAACCCAAAGCAAATAAAAACAAAAATAAACAAAAGAACTTCCAAACAAACATAACCTCAAACAAACCTATGTGTAGCATGCTTCCAACAGTGGCTAGAACTTTTATGTGCAGAAAATAGATTGGACACAAATACAATTGGACTTTACCAGTGGCTGACTTCAGTTGGATGCTGTGAGAAGTGCCTTAGATTTTTAAAAATGGTTTTTCCTATTTCACCTTTAAAATTTAAACACAAGTGTAAATGGAGAAAAAAAGAGAGAGCAAACCTAGAATAAATGTGCATTTCTACAACATGCATTGAAATACCAAAATCAAGATTCTTCTTAGTACCTTTCCATACGCCATTTTTTGGGGTATTTGCTGGGGGGAAGAAAACTCATCAAGAGAACTGATACATCACTCAAGTAGATGAGAATACATAAAGATTTTAAAAATATAAATTACCTATGGGAATATGGCATTTAAATAAGCTTGAGAAGTTGGAGAATATTTTAAAATATGATCAATTTTGGGTTCTCAATTTGTCACAAAACATCTTTTGGTGTCACTTCTAGGTTTGGGCTCTGGGACAGCTTGGGGTTGACCTAGAATGGCATTTTTAACTTCATAGTTAAAAATTTCTCCATTAAGAAACACTTGCTTTACATCTTTTCTTCTTGTTGTAATTCTTCTTTACTTCATTTATTTACTTATTGACTTTACATCCCGTTTATGTTACATCTTAAAGGTAATGCCTCCAAGAGAATGCCGTAACTGAGGAATTATGTTTAGCTTTGGCAATGTCAGTGAGTCATATGTCATGTGTGTCTTTCCTGGATTTCAATGTTGTCTCCCTTTGACAAAAGAAATGATACTTTCTAGTAAAAAGATATTTTAAAAAAGTAAGATGTTACAAATTATTAGAGTAAGATCTCTATCAATATTTTTGTTAGATATTCCTGTTTAAAACTACTAAATTTCTTATATTGCAGAGTACAACTTTTCTTATCATAGAAGAACAAGATGTTACCATTAAAAAGGTTGATTTTAAAATGTCATTTATTCTTTAATTTTAGGAAATCTACTGAATTTATGGTCTCAAATTATGCTGAGCACCAAAAAGTATAACCAAATACAATATCTTAAATTGTACATTTCAAAAATTTGAACTTTTCCATAGGTGAATTACTTTTAATTCCTGAATCTTTTAATCAGAAAATGACTCACTTTTAACAAAGTAACAAAGAATGTATGTTTAATAAGTTTAAATCTGTTCTTTGGCTTATTTAATTCACTAGTGTAATTACAACATAATGAGAATTTGTGAAAATCTGTTTTCATTTTGAGTGAACGTTTTGGTGATAGTGTCAAACTCTGATTCCAAGTCACGGCAAAACACAGGAAAGCAAAATTGAATGAACACACAAATGCAAATCTTCTATTGTGTGAAGATCTGAGAGATTATGAGAGCTGGCAAGTCTAAGCAGTAGATCATTATAAATTTACTTTCCCCCAAATATTTCTAGAATAAATTTCATTATGAACTGCAATTGCAATTTATAGCACAGTTCCAATATAATAGAAAGGAAGTTGAGATTTCGTTTTTTTGGTCAATCTAATTTTACTGGAATAGAGCACAAGGAGTTTTGCCCAGAGCTTAAAACTGGATTTGAGGTCCTAGGACGTCAGGATTGTATTAGTGGGCACAGAGCAATTTACAATAAGGGGCGATACTGCCTTTATAATCAGGACTTCAAGGGCTTAATAAGTCAGCGCACTAAAAGGTACTCTTCTGCCAAAATCTGGCACTCAGCCGTGATGAGCTGTATGGAGCCACATTGGTCTGGAAAGATTTCAATACAGGCTTGCTTTGAGGTGGACACAAAAACAGGTGGAAAAAAAATTCACCTAAAGCTATGCTTTTCAACCCTACCACTCAGGTTTCTATTTACTGTTGAATGAAAAAGTTGTTATTGGGCATTTTTTTTTCCAAAAAAAATATTCTCAGGAGACTACCTTTAATTTGCTCCCCTTCATGAACATTTTACGCCTTGATGAATGATTAAAGTTAACATATATCTCATTTGTGGATTAAAACACAAGCACAAGTTTCTGAGAACTAATTTTCCGTTCTTCACAAAACAAAAAGTATGGTAACAAAATATGTAAAACCTAACTGTGGTGGTCATTTACAAAAATAAACCATGAAAGCTCCCTGGTATTCCTGTTACGCACTCTATACGGCACAGATATTACTTTAAGAATCATATTTCAAGTATATTCATTATGTGGAATGTCAAAGGAGGGGGCAGAGTGCGCCAGAGCCGGGCAAGGCACAGGGAACTTTGGTGCGCAGAGCCCAGCCCTGAGGTAGCAAAAAGGTTGATTTCTCCTTTTTCAGGTGTTCAAGTTTTGAATCAATGTTTAAATTTCTTAATCCCCTTTAGTCTGTCAGAATAATGAGAAAATAATTACTAATTTCTTAAATGAATCCTGCATTAAAATAATTTCAAAACAATTAATTTGTTTGTTAAATAGACAAAATTCGGGATGAAAAATTTCCAACTGTACGACCGGGAAAGAACCAGACAACTTGATTCAGAGTATTTCACAAGGCAACTCATTCAAGCAAGCAAGCAGGGAAGCAACACAACAGTAAGAAGAAAATAAGTAGAAAATTCATGAACATTACCAGTTAGTTTTCTTTTAAGTTTCGGAAAAGTCTACATCCACGAAAATAACGATACCCTCAAGGCGCGATACAAAAGTACAGATATAAAACAAAACACCAACAATTACCAACAATCTTTTCACCCTAAGCCATAAATACTTATCCCATAGGTGGCTTAATAAATGATGCCCAGCGCAGGTCAATCTTCTTGTGTACATTCCTCAAGAAATTTAAATTTCTCCCCCCAATAAAGTGAGCACCTATTTCACTTACCAGCCAATGTATAACGAAAAAGAAAAAAAAGCACAGGACGGAATTAGAAAAGATTTTTCTGCAAAGAGTTCACAGAAAGTAAGAGCTCCGAATTCTGTGACTAACTGCACATAGAAAAGTATAGTCGCTACAAAATCAAGGAACATACCTAAGCAGATACAAAAATGCTTCTCCAAAAGCTTCACTCTTCATTCAGGTACTTCTCGATCTGACTCCAGATAGCAAGAGATCCGGCGACAGTGACCAATTCAAGATTAAGAAAAATAAAAGACCAGGCTGGAAAACAGCCACAAATACAAAGACAAGCAAGTGAAGCTAAGCGAAGAAAGGGAGCTGGCAGGACCTATGGGGCCGGCCACCGGACGCGAGGCACAGGAGAGCGGTGGAAGGTCCATGCGGCACCCAAGGGCTGGAAGGGACCGCGCCTTTTACGTGGTCTGAATGGAGACGAAAGCCCAGATGTAGGAGGAACTTTCGGTGTCCTCTCGCCCTCCCCCCACTCCCGGATCCCAAACTCAGAAACTCTTCCCTCCAAAAATATCCCCTCACCTCCTCGAGTCGGCCCCAGCAGCGGTGTAACCCTATCCATCAGCATCCCAGCAACAGGCACATCCAGCCCCTGGCCTGCTGGCCCCGCCCCGCCCCGCCCCGCCCCCTCGCCCCTCGCCGCCCCTCCTTCGCCGCCTCGTGCTCCTCTCCCTTTCCATCCGGTCACCACCACACCGTTCGTACCCCCTCCCTCGGCGCGCACCCGGCCGGCCTGCTCACGCCCCCTTTGGCGGGGTGGCCAGCCTGCGTCTCCAAAGACACCAACAGCCATTGGGGGCTAGGGGGTGGAGGGGTGGAGAAAGAAAGGCACAAAGTTAGGAGCTACAGCAGCAGCTGTTCGGAGCCCAAAGACTGAGAGGGGAGGGGTGAGAAAGAAAAAGTGACAGGAAAAGAAAAACAAGAGTGGCTGAGGGCCTGCGCCCCCCGCTGTCGACGCAGTGGGGTCACAGGCCCGTGGCCCCAGGAGGGTACCAACAGACTAACCAGGCCACCAGGTCAGGGGAAAAGGGAGGGAGGGGGCGGGGACTGGCCGTGGCTCCTTGACCGCCCCTCTCACCCGGTGCTGACAAAGATCCCATTCTTTCCTATTATCCCTGGTGGGTCTTCCCTGTCCTTTAAGCCCCTGAGCTTTTCCGAAAGCCCTGGACCTCATTGCTATAAGTGTGCAAGCAACAAGTTATTTCAGGAACAACTGAGAGTGATGGATTGAGGTTTTCGAGCACAGAAACGACCTCTACTTCTGAGGTCCGCACAGGGCAAAATGAGCCCAAGTGAGTGGCAGGCTGGGTGCAAGGGAGCTTGCTGAAAGGCATTGCACCCCCACCTGCAACCAGGGAGAGAATACCATGCATCAAACTTTACCTACTTGCCCCTCTCTTGCCCTTTTGGCATTGTTTTCAAGGTCTCTTAATCTGAGCCTGAGAACTCACTAGTGACTGTGCAGCGGTTCTCATTTTCTTGGCTAAGGTCTGTCAATTGAGAGGTTCCTATCCCCAAATCTAGATAGCTCTGAGCCCTACCGAGACTCTGCAGGCGGTCCTTAGCTGGTCCCAGATCTGTCCCATACAGCAGCCAGCCTCTGTTGCCAGGCTTTCTGAAAGAGGGTTAAAACTCATCGATGGACATCAAAGGGCACTGACTCAGTGCGTGTCTACCCCCAACCCCCAGGCCCGGGAATGGCAAGCCACTGCTCTGAGTTCTTTCATATGAGGGCCTTTTACCTCTTTGTATACTACGCTATTCACTCATTTGCGCAATCGTGGGACCGGCCAACCTTTTCTTCCGTTCTCTTGTGAGATTAGCACTCCCAATTTGCAAACCTATCTCCTTGGTCATTTTATTGTGTGGATTCTGTTTCATAAGGGTCTGTGGCAGCTGCGGCCACAAAGTGAAAGGGTCCAGAAGAGGAAATTGCTGAATCATAGAATTGGACACAAGTGTTCTTCTAACAAAAGGATTTGAGAGGGGAAAGGGCAGGGACACTTATAAAATACTATAACTCACAAAGAACGGTGTGGTCAGGCTCCTTCTTTCCTGCCAACTTCCACCCCCATCCCTGTCATCTCCAATAAAAGGATTCAAAAATTTCCCTAGCCTGGCTAAGGCCAGAGTAAACAAACTGTCCTTAAGAGTTGTAGAGATGCTAATGTCTGACAGGAGACAAGTGCCAGGAGCCCAGTTTGTGATATGGTGATTCTCAGAGGGATGTTCAGTCAATTCAATTCAATTAAGCTGACTTATATTTTAGAGTCCTTTGATGCTGGCATCAGATAGAAAGGGATACATTCCCAGCTTCATAAACTGAGGCAGTCTGGGGGACTGGGAGACTATGTCAGGGTAGCAAGGATTGAAGATCTCGGACAAGCAGGACAGCTCTGTGGAATGGATTGGGAACTACCTGTCTTAGGTCAAGGTAAGACTAGTGCAAAAAGAGACAAGGGACAACTAAGAACAAAGTGAGCTTTCAGAGAGTTGGGCAGGACCTCGAAACTGGGAACCGGAAACTAACAGGACTTGATATTTGAGTCCCTGTAGGAACCAATTTATATGATGCAAGGGAGGAAGCAAAAAGTTTCTGGGAGAGACTGACCAGGACAAAGATCCGAAAGAAAATCATTTGATGTAATGTAGAGGACAGGATGTGAGAATCATTAAGCAAATTTCTCACTGCAGGGAGTAGGGAGGGCCAGTGAGTGAAGGGGCTTGCTCTTTAGTGGCAAGATTGGTTATCCACTTATCAGCTTTGTTAGTCACAGTGTGTAGAGCACAGAGGCCCATGTTTCAGTTTGCAGCACTGCAGTGTGTCTGGTTGAGAAGATGTTTTGGAACTAGGGAGGGCTGCCACAGTTGAAAGGAGACCTTTGGAGGGGCAAGGGCCATGTCTTATTAAGATTTCTATCTCTTTCATGATCTCCTAGTTTAACTAACTTAAAAAGTATAAGTAAATCAAGCAAGGCTTTAGTGTCTTCCTGAGTGTTGTTTAAATCAGTGTATGTGACCTGGGACAGTTTCTTTGTAGTGGCATTTGAAAGCTCATACAGAGGTAGAATTTATTCACCAGATAAATGTCAGCTAACCAGGATTTACTACTTAAAGGATTGTAGACTAAGTCTGGGCAACCATGAAACAGAACTTCAAAATGTGGTATGTAGAGACCATATACTGAAAATACCCTTGGCCAAGTGGCCAAGTTGAGCCTAAGTAACTCAATAGGGAAAAACTCTTAGAGACCGGCAGTACTCAATCCTCGCAAATAGTGACATCCTACAAATAGATGCACATGCCTCTTTTTAATAGGACTTAGACTTCTGGAAACGTGACCCTTATTCCAAACAATTTTATAAACAGCAACCTTACTGACCGGAATTGTGTGGCAAATGAGTGTTAAATTCTAAAGAACACTCCAAATTTGCAATCAAACTACAGGATGAAAAACACATCAAGTTAGTTCTTTAAGTGTAAACATCTATCCAAAGAACAAAAAAGCATTGTTTAGCATTTCTAACAACTTTGTTTTTTAAAAAGACAAAGTCTTACACTGTAACCCTTTGTGTCCTGGAATCCACTATGCAGCCCTGGCTGGCACTGAATTCTTCCATAATCCTCTTGGTTCTGCCTCTAGAGTGCTAGGATTGCAGGTGTGAGCTACTACCCTAGGCTTTCAACAGCTTGTGGTTACTACATAAGGAGCAAAGCCATTGTAAAATGTGTCAGGTTGAATCAGGAAGAGACTTCATGTAAGAAATTTAGTACAAAATATTACTTGTGTCAACTAAATCCAGGGCCAGCTAGAGACACCAGCCCTGCCACCCACGAGACGCCAGCGTGGGAGATGGCTCTGCCAGTCTTCCATGCTGTCTCTGCAAGGCTGGGCATTGCCCAGATCATCCTGCCAACCATACAGGCTAGGTACAGATGAGACTCTAATGCTTAGATTATCCAAAGGCTTTATAAGTTTGGTAATGATCAATAACAAGATACCCTTACAATCAGAGGTGCAACTCAATACCCAACCTAGATATACCAACTACTTTTGACTGCTACAGACAAGCCTCCATGTCCACCTCTCTCGTTCTCTGTCTCTCTCCTAGCTCTTCCTCTTCCTTTTCCTCTTCCTCTCCTTTACTCCTCCCCTTCCTCTTCTTATTCCTCCCACCTTAGCTCCTCCTATAATCTTACTGCACTTAATATTAGTTACTTTAAAAAGTATGTCATATAATCCAATCCACACTTGAAATTGCCCATATATTAGGCAATTTATAGTAGAAATATGAGAATTAAACAGTGAATTTTTTATTACTATAAAATAATCATTAATTATAATTAATATTATTAATTTTATAATTATTATTAAACAAGTATATTATTTATATTATTATTTTATTTATTTTTATTATTTTTCCTAAATATTTTTATAACTGGGAAGAAATTTTTTGAGTTCTATTGAAGTATAAAAGACAATAAAAATTGTATTTATTACTCTTTCATTGCTGCTATGGAGTACTTGAATTAACAACTTAGAAGAGAAAGAAAGATTTATTTTAGCTCATGGTTTCAGGAGACTGAGTTTTTATGGTGTAGAGAGTAGGGCAGAACAAAGTAAGTGGTATGGTAGTAGAGTATCTGTATCACGGTAGCATAGTAATTCATATCATGGTAGCAGAATAGTTGACATTATTATGGTGGCCCATAAGGAGAAGGAGGACAGGAGGTGAGAAAGAGAGAGAATAAATCTGAGACTGAATGAATATGAATATTTGAGTATGCCCTGCCAGCTGGTTTTCTCTTTTATCTCCTTTTATTCCCTTTGGGCCTGAAGAACTATAGGGTGATGCCACTCATATCTAGGGTATGTCTTCTCCCTCTGTTTATCTTGTCAGGAAATGGCCACACATGCATACTTAGAAGTGCACTTTACTAATTTTTCAGTCACTTTTTAAACAAGTGAAGTTGATCAATCAAGAGTATCCATGGAAAAATCTTATGTATTTGAGGTATATAATGTGATCTTTTGGTATGCCTGTGCTGTGAGGAGATCCACAGTGCCCTCACATGGTTGTCATTTATGTGATTGTGGTGAGTGTGCTTAAGCACCACTATTAATATCTCAAGTATGTAATAAATTATTAATTATAGTCACCATGATATAGGTTAGAATTCCCTCAAAATTATTTATTTTATAAGCAAAAATTGTAATTCTTTTTTTTTTTTTTGAGACACAGTTTCTCTGTGTAGCCCTGGCTGTCCTGGAACTCACTCTGTAGACCAGGCTGGCCTTGAACTCAGAAATCCGCCTGCCTCTGCCTCCCAAGTGCTGGGATTAAAGGCGTGCACCACCATTGCCCGGCAAAAATTGTAATTCTTTATTGCCATTTCCCTGTTACTTTAACCTTGATCTGCTAACCTCAATTCTACTCAGCAGTTATGAGTTTGATTTTTCAGAATTCCACATATAAGTGAAATCATGTAGCATTTGTCTTCCTGGGTCTGAATGACATGTATATTCTACACACATGCAATAGCAATTTTCATTACCTGTCGACTGATAGGTTGTTTCCATGTCTTACCTCTTGTGACTAATTCTGCAGTGATCTTGGGAGTGCAGATATCTTCATGAGGTGCTAATTTCGTTTCCTTTGGACATACTCCTAGAAGTAGGTTTCCTGGATCATATGTTATTTCTATTTTTAATGTCTTGAGTAACTTCTATGCTTATTTTCCATGATGTGTTAATTTAACTTCCCACCAACAATGTATAAAGTTTCCTATTTTCCCACATTCTTACTAATACTTGTTATCTTTTGACTATTGATAATAGCCATCCTTATAGATGTGGTTGGTGTCTCACTGTAGTCTTGATTTGCATTCCTGTGATAATGAGTAATGCTAGTCCATTTATGTACCTGTTGGCCATTTGTATGTTTTTGTTAAAAATATCTACTTAAGTCTTCCATATATTTTATTTTGTCTTATAACTAGGCACACACACATATGCTATGAGTTGTTACATATTTTGGATATTAGCTCCATATTGGTTACATGGTATACAAATACGTTCCTCCATTTTATATGTTGTCTTTTAATTTTGTTTTTTGTTTTCTTGACTGTGCAGAATGTTTTTAGTTTGATGTAACCTTACTTATTGATGTTTTGCTTTTGTTTTTTGCTGTCCTTCTGGTGCCATATCCAAAAGAGCACTGCTAAACCCAATGCTATGGATCATGTTTTCTGTTTACTTCTTAAAATGTCAAGTCTCAAATATTTAATTCATTGCAGGTTGATCTTTTTATAGTGTAAGATAAGGAACTAATTTCATCCTTTACTTATTATTTTTTTGGCAAGATTAGGCATCTGTTTTCTGTGTTTAGACCTTAGATAAACATCTTTGTGATTTGCCACTGTATGATGTTACTGGTTGGATAGTAATATATTGTCTACCAGATTTGGAAAAAATCATCTAATTTAAGAGTTTCAATAATGAAAAGGCACTGTGTCAAATACCTTTTATCTAACTATTGAAATGTTCAGTTGGTTTTTGTTTTTCATTCTGCTAATGTGGTGGTCTTGCTCATGGATTTGCATATGTTGAATCATCCATGAGATGGATCTGTTGGTCATAATAATTTTTTTACTCATTCATTGGATTTGCTTTGCTTATATTTTGCTAAGTATTCTCATATTTGTGTTGATCAGAGAGAGTGGTTTTTAATTTCTCTTGCTTGTAGTGTTCTTGTCTGGTTTTGGAATCAGGATAATACTGTCCTCATTAACTTACTTAAGAAGTGTTCTTCTTCTTTTGGGGGGCTGGGAGAACAGTTTGAGAAGGAATGGCTTTAATTAATTTAAAAATGTTTACAGAATTCTCTTTTCTTCTTAGTTAGCCCAGTTAAAGATTTATACATTTTCTTGATCTTTTCAAAGAAACAACTTTTGGTTTTAGTACTTTTCTGCGTTCCTTTTTTTGAGTTTCATTGATTTGCGTTTAATTCTTCTGCCTCCTTTGGATTTAATTTACTCTTATTTTTCTAGTTTCCCAGAGAAGAATCTTAGGTGATGAATTTTTGCTCTTTGTTCTTTTTCAAAAGTATATGAATTCAACTTCATAATTTTTTTCTATGAACAATCTTGCTGCATCTAAAAAATTTTTGGTAAATTGGGTTTTTATTTAGTCTCAAATTTTATGTTGGTATTTTCTCATTAAGCTACATGTTCCTAGGAAGTATACTGGTTAAGATCTATGTATTTGGAGATTTTATGCTATAATTCTGCTAATAATTTGTATTTTAATCCTATTGTCATCGGAGAATTTTGTGATTCTGTTATTAATTTTAAAAAATTTGTACAGGGTCAAAGATGGAGCAGAGACTCAGAGAATGGCCAACCAATGACTGGTCCAACTTGAGACCCATCCCATAGGCAAGAACAAATTCTTGATACTATTAGTGATACTCTGTTATGCTTGCAGACAGGAGCCTAGCATAACTATTCTCTGAGAGGCTCCACACAGCACCTGACTGAAACATGAAGGGGCCCACAGCCAAACATTAAAAGGAGCTCAGAAAGTCTTGTGGAAGAGTTTAGGGGAGCATTGAGGAACTTGGAGGAGATAGGGACTCAACAGGAAGACCAACAGTGTCAACTCACCTGGACCTTTGGGGATTTTCAGAGTCTGAACCACCAACCAAAGAGCATACACAGGCTGGACCTAGGCCTCCCCACACTTGTAGCAGATGTGTAGCTTGGTCTTCATGTGGGTCCCCCAACAACTGGAGCAGGAGCTGTCCGTGACTCTGTTGAAGGGGTAGGTGTGGGGAGGGGCTGTATGCCATGGGGAGGAACTGGGAGAAAGGGTGGCCGTGATCAGGATGTAAAGTGAATAAATAAATTAATGAAAAATCACAACCTGATATGTAGTCTATGTTAATAAATGTTCTGGGTGAGTTGGGAGAATGTGTATTCTGAAGTTAGATAAAGTGTGTGTAGTGATGCAACATGTTAGTTACATGATGGTATTGTTAAATTCAAGAATGTGTATACTGATTGTTTGCTTAATATTTCCTTGTCTTATGTAGACTGCTACAGTCTTCTTAAAATAGTGATGAATTAATCTGTTTCTCTTTTCAGCTGTATCATGATTACCTCAAATATATTGATGGTAAATTATTAGGTGCATATAAGTTAAAGATTGCCTTCTTGGTATATTGACCACTTTATCATTATGTAATGCCTATTTTTCAAAATCCTCTATGACTTACTTTACTTACACCTTAGCTTGCTTCCTCTGGAATTAATATAACTATTATTCTCCTTTAATCTGTAGGTTTTTTTTTTTTACCATATAATTAGAAATTCATTGGTAACTGCCATCTAAAAATAGTAAAATAAAAATTCCAGAAAGAATTATTTTTAGAAATTTTAAAATTTATTATTTTATTTACTTCATTTCAAATGTTGTACCCTTTCTTGGCTTCTTGGTCCCCTTACACGAACCCCCACCCCAACGCCCTCCCCTTTACCTCTAATAAGGTGCCCCCACTGACTTTTACCTCATCTTTCTAGCATCCCCTATTTCTGAGGCATCAAACTTTCACAGGAACAAGCACCTACCCTCCCACTGAGACCAGACAAGCCAGTCCTGTGCTGCATATATAGGGTGGGCCACGAACCAGCCCATGTATGCTCCTTGGCTTTTTGCTCAGTCCCTGGGAGCTCCAGTTTAGTTGATACTGTTGTTCTTCCTGTGGTGTTGCAATCCCCTTCAGCTCCTTCAGTCCTTCCCCTAACTCTTCTGTAAGGGTCTCTGACCTCAGTCCAATGGTTGGCTGTGTGTATCTACATTTGTGTTAGTCACAGAGCCTTTCAGAGGACAGCCATACTAGGCTCCTGGCTGCAAGCACATCTTGGCATCAGCAATAGTGTAGGAGCTTGGCACCTATGCATGGAATGGAACCCAAGTTGGTGTGGTCTCTGGATAGCCTTTCCTTCAGTTTCTGCTCCAATTTTTGTCCCTGCTTTTCCTTCTGGGTCAGAAATTTTGAAGGTGGGTTGGTGATCCTATCCCTCCATGAGGGGGCCCTGTCTATCTACTGAAGATGGTCTCTTTAGGTTCCACTGTTTGGCATTTTGGCTAATGTCATCCCAATTGGGTTCTGAGAACCTCTCACATCCCTGGTGTCTGGGACTTTCTAGTGGTTCCCTAAGCCCTCACCCCACACTGCTGCATATTTCTATTCATTCTCCTGGTCCTCTGGGCTTTTCTCCTATGTCACCCCATACCGGAGCCTGACCCACCCTTTTCTCCCCCAGTACCCGCTTCCAGCCAGGTGCTTCCCTCCCTCTGCCTCCCATGATTATTTTGTTGTCTCTTCTAAGTGGGATTGTCTCTTTTCTTACACTGATTGTTTGGTAAAGCACAGTCATTCTTCCTCTCTTTTGATAGCCATTTATGCAGAATATTTTCCTTTGTTCCTTCTTCTCCAGTTTCTAAGTGACTAATTCTAAAGTCGATAGCATACAGTGGGAGCTTGTCTTCATCTATGTTCATTTGTCTGTACATTGGCTTTTTTCTAATAGTTTCTCAAGTTAGCATCAAGCTCCTAATCCTTTCATGCCCAACTCCCGAGGATAATCTGTATCTTTTTATTATAGATGGTAGTCCATTTTTTGTTTAAAATAATTATTGATAGATGAAAGCTGTTTTCATTACCTTGGTCTCATTTTTGTTTTTCTTTTGCCATTTTCCTTTGTGATTTGTTGACTGTTAATAATTCTTGTACATGTTTATTTGTCATTTTGTTCTTTCATTATTGTCATGACAGGCTTTTTGCTGTATATCCCATCATAGCATGAAACTTATGATCTTCCTTCCTCAACCTCCTGAGGGCTGGAATTATAGGATGTATGACATCATGCCCAGTTACACCTTTTCTATAGTGATCGCCATTCTTGGTTGTCAACTTGACTCCATAAGTAATTAACTAAAACAGGGTACACTTATGAGGAGTTTTTGGTTAATTAGATCATTTGAGGTAGTAAGACTCACCTCAAATCCATGTAACCTGAAGTCAGAGGACCCACTTTTAAGCTGTGACACCCATTCTGGCAGCCTATGTAAAGGACAAGGAAGAAGGAAGCTCTTACTCTTTGCCTGGCTAGCCCTTACTCTCACTGGCAAATCCATGCCTTCACTGGTATTAGAGACACTTCTTTGGGATTCTAACATAGCGAAGACCAACTGAGATGTCCAGCCTCATGGACTGAACAATTACTGGGTTCTGGGGCTTTCCGTTGGGAGACATACAGACATTATTGGACTAGCTGGACTACAGCCTCTACATGTGTAGAGCACACACACACACACACACACACACACACACACACACACACACACCCAGTTCTATCAGTTCTGTTTCTTTAGAGAACCCTGACTAATAAAATGGTTAAATGGAAATTATGAAAAAAAAACTCCTCACAAATGTAAATTTTATTTTAAGCTAATAACTTTAATAATATACATTTATATATTTTCTTCATCTAATATTTTACATTGTATACATAGTTAAGTTTTAATTTATAGTTATTATTTTATATTTTATTTAAAGAGCTGATACTTTCTTATATAAGTACTATTTTATATCTTTCCACCCTTTCCTCTCCCCACTGCAACTCCTTCAATGTCTCTCTAACTTCCTCTCAAACTCATTACCTCCCACTTTGATTATTGTCATACACACGAATATATAAAAAAGGCCTGCTGAGTCCATTTGGTGTTGTTCATATGTATATTTGTTTAAGGTTGGCCATTTGGGCTTGGATAATTTAATCATAGGGATCATCCCTAGAAAAGACTGAATCTTTCCTTTTTCAACATCTATTAATTGCCTACAGTTCTTCATCTAGGGGCCTTGTGAGAATTCCAACATCCTAGCTGGCATACCAACTTGGTAGTGTTGTATAGTTACTCAGTGGCCATATTGTTAAGATTTCATGGGTACACTTTTCCTGTCATATATAGACGATGCTGTCTCACAGCAGACATACTTGTCCTTTGGCTCTTACTGTTCCAGTCCCTCTTCCATGATGTTTCCTGAGCCTTAGATATAGGGGTTGTGTTATAGATATATCAGTGGGGATTGGCTGTCAGAAGGGGTGGCCCAGATTAAAAGTAGGTCTTCTGACCCCAAGTTACATGGATTCAAGGTGAGTCTTCCTATGTCAAATAATCCGGTTAACTAAAACTTCCCCATGAGTGTACTCTGTTTTAGTTAATTCCAGATGTTCTCTGCATTTTGACCAGTTGTGAATTCTGTAATGGTCTCCATCTGCTGGATAAAGCTCCTTTGATGAGTAATAGGAATTACAATTATATGTGGGTATAAGGATAAGCATTTAGAATACAATTTGAAATTAAACTATAGTTTAGGAATGGGACAATAGTAGGCTCTTCTCTAGGTGCCATGACCTTATCAACCATTGGTAGTTGGCAACTTTTACAGTAATAGGTATGATTTCCTCCTGCTGAGCTGGCTTAAGTCTGTTTACACAGCTTTTCATTACCGTTAGAGTACTTGTTGGTGCACTGAAAAGTAAAAAAAAAAATTGTAAATTACCATCTTGTTGTTCATTTCTAGAAGTTTTCTGGTGGAAATTTTGGGATCTCTATTTATGTTATATAATTTGTAAATAAGAATAATTTGACTTCCTTTCCTATTTCTCATCCTGTAATTTCCTCCTCTTTTCTTACTTAACCAGCTAGTGCTTCAACCACTATAGTGTAAAAGTGTAAAAGGAGTGTCTCATTGCTGATTTTAATAAGATTGCTTAGAGTCTTGTTCATTTAGGATGATGTTGGCTGTGCGCTTGTCATATATTGTTTTTATTACATTGAAATCTATTTCCTTCATTCCTATTCTTTCTAGGATTTTTATTATGAAGGCATAATGGGTTTTGCCAAAGGCCCTTCAGCATCCATTGAGATAATGATGCAATTTTTGACTTTGAACTCATTTACATGATCTATTGCATTTATTGACTTATGCAGGTTCAACCATCCTTGCATCTCTGGGATAAAGCCAGCTTGATCAGAATAGGTGATATTTTTGATATATGCCTGTATTTGACTTGAGAGATTTTATTGAGGAGTTTCCATCTATTTTCATCAGGGATATTGATCTCTTTTTGTATCATTATCTGGTTTTGTTATAAGACTTATACTAGCACTATAGGAGTAGTTAAATAGGACCAAAAATAGAAATAGAAAAGGAACTTCTGAACTATTCCTATAGTCACAGTTTTTCTTTGAAAGTCTGTAGAATTCTACTGTGAATTAGTGGTCTTTTTCCCAAAAGCCTTTTTTATTTCTGTTTCAATCTCCTTATTTGTTCCAAGTCTGTTTAGGTTGTTGTTCTCCTCTTGATTTAACTTCGGTGGTTTGGACAGATCCAGAAATTCATTCATAATGGAACACAGTTTTTTAAACTATTCTCCTAAAATATTTGGAATTTCTGTGTTGTCTGTTGTAAGGTTTCTCTGTTCATCTCTGACTGTTAATTCGTGTCTTCTTTTTCTTTCTTTTGGTTAGTTGGGCTGTGGGTCTGTTGATCTTCTTAGCTTTCTCAAAGAATAAGTTTTATATTGTTTCTTTGTTTCCATTTCATTAATTTATGTTCTGATTTTTATTATTACTTCCCATTTACTGCTGACTTCCTGCTTCTATTCCTCTTTTCCCCATCTTTTCATTTTTAAGGAGGTGCCTTTCTTTAAAGCTAAAATGAATTTCTTATGGACAACAGAAAGATGGGTTTTCATTCTTAATCCTTCCAAAAAAACTTTACATCTTGGTTAGGAGTTGAGACTCTTAATACCTAGTTATTACAGATGAATTATGTTGATTGCAGTCATTTATTTATTTATTTATTTATTTATGTATTTGCAATTTGTGTTCTTACTTTCATTTTCTGTTTACGCAGTTATGTCTTCATTTGTTTTCTTTCTATGGTCTCCCGGTTATGTATTTTCATTTCTTTTTTATTTTATTTTTATTGGATATTTTATTTACATTTCAGATGTTATCCCCTTACCCCACACCTCCTGCCCAGGAAACCCCTATCCCATCCTGCTTTCTATGAGTATATGTGCCCACCCACCCTCCTATTCTCACCTCCTCACCCACGAATTCATCCACACTGGGCATCCAGCCTTCATGGGACCAAGGATCTCCTCTCCCACCTATGCCTGACAAGGCCATCCTCCCATACATATACAGCTGGAGCCATGGGTCCCTCCCTATGTGCTCCCAGGCTGGTGGTTTAGACCCTGGGAGCTCTGGTTGGTTGGTATTGTTGCTCTCCCCATGGGCCACAAAACTTTTCCGCTCCTTCAGTCTTCTCTCTAACTTCTCCATTGGGAACCCCATGATCAGTTCAATGGTTAGCTGTGAGCATCCATTTCTGAATATGTCAGACTCTGGCTGACCTCTAAGGAGACAGCTATATCAGGCTCCTGTCAGCATGCACATCCTGACATCCACATCAGCATCTACCTTTGGTGACTGCACATGGGATGGATACCAATTTATATATGGCACTTCACCCATTACAATATAAATTGTATAATTTGTATAATATAAATTATATAAATTATTTCTCCCCTTCTACTCCTACAGTCTCCTCCACACAAGTTTCCCTCCTATTTTCATGTCATTTTTATTTAAGGATTCACTGTGTTAAATATCCTGGCATGAGCATGGTCAACTGTAGAAATGATTTCCCTCCCACAGTAACACTTAACTTTCAATAGCTCCTCCAAGAGGGATGTGGTGTCACGTACCCCTTCCCTAACAATTACTAACTGCCCATAGCTACTTAGGGAGGAGCTGCCCCTCATCTGTAATGGAACACTGATTGCTCAATCTTGCATAGGTCTTTGTCAGGGAACCCCAGCTATTGGTTTCCAAGTATTTAAAAACATAATAAACCCAACCCCCAAACCATTGTATTGGACTGGAGAGGTGATTTAGCTCCTAAGAGCCCTGGCTGGTCTTTCAGAAGTCCTAGGTTTGATTTCTAGCACTTACATGGTAGGTAACCATCAAGAACTCCAGTTCCATAGATTCCATGCCCCTTTTTGGCATTTGGGACACTGTATGCATGTGGTACCCAGACATGCCTACAGGCAAAGCATCCATAATATACACAATACAAAAATTTTAAATTGTATTATATTTTATGTACTCACTTGTATAACTGTGCACATTCCATGGCAACATGTGGAGGTCAGAGAACAACTTACAGGAATGTATTCTCTCTTTCCAACATGTAGGTCCCAGGGATCAAACTCAGGTTGTCAGTCTTGGTGACATGTGTCTTTACAAATTAAAGAGATCTTTAACAAACAAAGAAACTGAAGCATCAAAGGAAAACCCAGGATTTGCCTGATTCGCTGCCAAATTCTACCAGAACTATAAGGAAATGTTATATATGTGGGCTCATATTCTAAGAAGCTTCTGCTGTTATCGTTTTACTTATATGTATTTTTTTTTTCAGGAAGTCTTTAGTGGTAGCTATTCTTAGCTATATTCCCTCCTCTGTCTTGTCCTCCCATCCCCCAACCTAGTTAACCCTTTCTGTCCCATTATTCCCCTTTCCTCTTTATCACTGGGTTTTATCTTCCCTCCCTTGAAAGCTCCCTCTTGTCGTGGCCCCTTCTTAATTACCTGACCTCTGTGGGTATTCCAAATAAAACACACATATCTAAAGGTTTAAAGCCTGCATCCAAAAATGAGAGAAAGCATGTGACATCTGTCTTTCAGGGTCTGTATTATGTCACTCAGAATGATTGTTTCCAGCACTAGCCATTTACCTGTGAATTTCATGCTTTCATTTTTCCTTAAAGGAAAGCATGTTTATCTTTAGGAAATACAAATTCAAGTACTCTGGTTAGAGGAGTTACCACATCTGTAGCGAACATTTAAATGGCTTAGAACAAAAGCACTTTTCCTAGATTTATTATAGATAACAGACAACTTCTTCATTAGAGACAAACAATAACCACACAAGAAATTATGGAGTTTAAATGAGTCATACTTTACAAACATTCTATTAAAAACTGTTCACATATGAATCATTGAAAGATGTTAAATATAGGAGAGGTGCATGTGACAAGGAATAGAATTAACATGGCCTGAAAGTTTCTTCTCTAAAGTTTTGAACCACAAAAAGGAAAACAATAAGTACACAGGGGTGAAAGTGGACCCCATCTTACCACAAATTAGCACAGCAAATTAGCATTGCTGACAGGAGACATTCTGAGCATCTGGGCATCATGTTTAGTGAGTGAATCTCACTGGGTATGATGCTCAGTGAGAGAACTTCAGTTGTTATTATTCTCATCCACACTGCACTATCCAGCCACCAGGCACAACAGAAAATATCCAACTACTCTGTAGTTCTTATCTTCTGCCTCAGTGTAGCGGTATTTTAAAAGATGTAAAACAGCAGAGCCATCTTTGAACCTTAGAGTCCTGGCAGGCATCCTGCAATCCTGGCTTGGATCCCACTGCTGATAAGAAATGGAATAGATGAAACTGGAATGTAGACTGTCAGCTAGACAAAACTGTTACGTAAATGTTCAGCCCCTGAGTTCCTAAGTACACTTAGGTAAGACCGCATGCTTATTGTCTTGAAGGACATGTGTAGTGCTAAATGGTAAAGGCTATGATGCCTACACTACACTCTCAAAAGGTTCAAAGAAAAAAGAAATGTTAAGAAATAAAAAATAATAAGGTGAATGCGGCAAACATTTAAAAAGAAGTCAAGAAACAATGACTAGAACTTGCACCTAAAATTTCTGAAATATGGAATACTATAATGTTTAGTCCTAGCAAGTTCTCCCTGGTAAGGGAGCTGTGAGCAAAAAGACATCAGGTAGTGGGCACAGGATGAAGGGGCTAAGGCTCTTCCCAGAGAAAATAGCAGTACCCTTGTTCAATTTCCCTATGTATACACAGACTTCTGCACCACATAGAGCTCTGTCATTTGGTACAGACATACATTATAGGTTTTCCTCACTTTTGGCCTCTCCAAACACACTCTTGACTTTGATTCCACCATCCTGTTTTGCTATGGCTTATTTTGTTTTCCTTTGTGTTTTTGCTTTCCCTTTTAGAAAGTATGTTATGTTCATGTTTTTTTTCGAAACTTTTTCATCTAGTGTCTACCTCTACTCAATTGATGAGTCATGTTTGTATTATTCATTAGTGAGAAAACTAGTAATCCTCACATTCTGTTCTGTCCTGTCCAGCAGGGGTACGGGGTGGGGGGATCACCTAAGAGAGCTGGGGGTAAGCAGGCAAAGACACAAAGAAACATGGCTTGTCTATAGGCTGATCAAACCGTAATTTTTACTTCTTCACACACGGGTTATATACACAAAAAGGCAGGATGTGGGGAAGGGGATGACTCGGGAGCGTAGGTGTTCAGGGGGAGTACAGATAGCTTCTAGAACAGTGTGTCAGCTGGGTGAAGGTTCAGGGAACAGGACACTATGACTCCGCCTATGATTCACTTGTCCTAATCTAAGTTGGTACTATCCACCACGGCTATCCAAGGTCTATGACTATTTAGGCTGTCAATTTTCCACCAGAGCTGCTTGTTTACAATAGCTGTTTCAGTGTTTTTCCACAGAGACCTGAGACTTTGTGTTAGCAGGCTGACTTAGACCTATGGCTGATTTTAGGCCTTCAGATATAAGCAAAGCTGCCTCTGACACTGTTCTGAGGCACAATACAAAATCTCCAGAGCATTTGCATGTGGCCACTGGGCATACTCATGTAAGGAAGCTACTCAAGGTACAAGGAAGAGGTGAGTTGCACAACTTCTGGCCCATACTGACTCAGAGAAATGTACCTTTCTCTAAGAGTTAATGGATATGTGACTGACTGTGTCCTATTATGAATTCCATGTTATTAATTTGGTTCAGAGTAACAAATTGACTAAAACAGGGAGAATATCTTTACCCTCAGAGACAGCATTTGTCTTCTGCATTACCCTCGTGATCCTTCTTCAACACACAAGTAACAATCCATCCCAGAAAAACACCGAAGAATTATATAGATAAAATGAGGATAAATCTTTAGATGTACTCCACAGTCATTTTAAGACAATAAAAATACAACACCTAATTTTTAATTATCAATATTAGTTGAACTGTTATACAGGGCTTTGTACTTAAATACACTTCATGCAGAAACAGGAAATACTTTTTTTTCCCCTAATGGGCTGCAAGATTTAAAAGTAGAAGGCTCAAACCTAGGTAGGCGCTATAAGAATAAATTTACTTGAAGCCTCAAAATTGTCTCCTAGAAGGCTATAATATTTGTCAGAAGGAGAGGAAAAGAGAGAGAGACAGAGAGAGACAGACAGAGAGAGAGAGACAGAGAGAAAGAGAGAGAGAGAAGGGGAGGAAAGAGAGAAAGGAGAAAGGAAAGGAGAGGGAGGAGAGAGATGGCGAGAGAAAGAAAGAAAGAGAGGAAGATAAGAGGCAGAAAGGGAGGAAGGAGAGAAGGAGAGGAGCAGAGGAGAGGGATCGAGGGAGAGCCAGTGCCAAGTATGCCTTTGGAATGGATGGAGAGATTTATTTTTTTTGTTTTTCTTTTGTTTTCTGCTTCAAAAAGATCTCTCAAAAAGTAGATTCATTTTTATCACTTAAGAACCCAGGCAGATACCATCATGGACAAACACTGTTCTCTGTGTAATTGAGGACAATTTGATCTTGAGATAATTTGGATAATATGTGTGTCTCTGAAATCCGGTGTACTCATTTGGACTAATGAGTGCTCCTTGGGTTCTTGTCCACATGTCAAAGCAACTGGCACTTTAGCTTCTACAACAAACTTAAAAGAAAAAATGCAATTTTTCCGTACTATGGGTTTAGACTAATTACTGAGCAACCATTCAGCAATAATGGCCTCGAACATTTAAATAGCTCATGAAACTTCAATTAATTAAGGGACTGTTGAGTCTAAGAACTATGACATTTGTCAAGAATGCGGGAGGAAATCTAAGTGTGGATGTCAATTTCAGAGTAAAGTATTAATAATTTCACACATATATATATATACATACATATATATATATATATATATATATATATATATATACATCTATATGTATACAAAATCCATGGATCTGATAAGATCTACAAGAATAATGTTAACTATGCAGCCAGAGCTCAGGAGTATATTTTTTTTGAATTTTGCTTATTCTAGTTCAGTATCATTCTCATAAGGAAAGTAACCACTTATGGCACAAGACTGTTCACATCATTGCTCTTCAGAATTTCTTCAGAGCAAAACATTGATTACTGTTCAACCTCCTTGGCTTAAATTTAATCCTCTGCAGGGCTGCAGAGATGGCTCCATGGTGGAGAGCACTTGTTGCTCTTGCAGAGGACCTGGATTTGGTTCCTAACATCCCCATGCTGCTGACATGCATCTGTAACTCCAGTTCCAGAGGCTCAGTTTCTTTTTTTGTTGTACAGGGTGTCACATGGTACAGATGCCTTTTTTGTAGCCCTGGAAGTAATGGGAGCCTGGCTGGTATACAGACCTTTTACAAATTCTACAACTGGAGAAGTTTTTTTCTGTGTGAATGAAACATTGCTTTTCTCTTTTAAAATATATTACTATTTTTAATTAATTTATTATTTTTCATTTCTTTATCATGTAGTGTTCTCCTTGCATGTATATGTGTACACCATAAGAGGGCACCAGCTCTCATCATAGATGGTTATGAGCAAGTGGTTGCTAGGAATTGAACTCAGGATGGACCTCTGGGAGAGCAGCCAGTGCTCTTGACCTCTGAGCCATCTCTCCAGTCCCCAAAGTCAAACCTTCTTGCTCCACTTTCCCTCACCATTTTCTGTGGCATTTATGTGTCATGTTTCTATGTATCTGGAATGAAGACTGAGCCAGGTTTCCTTTCATGCTTTTCACATGCCTGCCTTCCGCAAATGATTTGCTCAGCCACAGAAGCAGCAGCTGCCACAATTTCACTTTGCTTAATGGCAGAATAATATCCTATTATGTAAAGGTAACACATTTTTAAAAATTATCCATTGATGGGAATCTAGGCTGTTTCTATTTTCTGGTAGTTAAGGATACAGCAAAATAGAAACTCTAATTTGTCTGATGAGAGTAGACAGAGATTCTCAATAAACTACTTGGAAACTGGGCTGCATCTATCTGAGGTGTCACACTGCCTCACTTTTTGTGTGCCCTGTGTTTCTAGGCTGTGCTGTGAACATCTGTTGTAATGATATCTCCTCTGAGTTTGCCATCCCTGTGAACAGCCCTCCCTTGAGCACTTAGTCCTCAGTACCACTCAGAGGGGAGAAAGTTAAACACTGCCTTGGCAGCCAGGTCAAAGCAAGCAAAACAGATTACTCTGCTGTCTCTGATGTCACCGGTGCCTCAGAAGAGCAATTAGGAATCTAATGTAGAGCTAAGGATGGAGAGATGACTTGGTGGCTAAAAGAACTGGTTGCTCTTCCAGAGTATCAACATTTGGATCCCAGCATCCATATGAGGTGACTCACAACTCAACTTCCTGTCACTTCAACTTTAGTGAATCTGACTCTTTGTCTATATGCCTTGGGTACCTGCACATACATGCTCACATACAACACAGACACAAAATTTACAAAATATAGTAAGCCTTTAAAATTTTTGTAGAATAAGATATAAAATTAAAAGTTAGTTAAGGCAAAATAGAAAGAAAAATTAAATGCAATATGGAACAGGACAAGGGAGAAATGAATTGAGAATCCCTTGTAAATGAAAAAGAAATAGGCAGAAGATGGGAGAAGAAGGCTAGGAAGAGAGATTAAAGAGATAAAAAGAATTGAGCACAATAAAGAAATATATAAGCAAACCGCCTAAGCCTAAGAGGAAAAATCTGTAAGCTGCTTCTGAAAATAAAATTTAAATGCTTCTAAGCCAAGAATAAAAATGAAAACGTAAGATAGGAAAAACTCCAAATCAATAATAAATAATCCAAAACTCAGAGACTTGAAGCAGCTTCTTTATATCTGCTCAGTGTAAGCTGGATGCAATTCTAATTTGTTGTACAATACAACACATTCTTAGGATCATAACCAGGTTTGTGAAGATCTCTTGAGCTTATTCTTCTATTGCAACTGAAATTTTGTATTCTTTGCCCAATATTTCCCTAACAGCCTCTTTGGTCCCTTACCTCTGATGGATACCTTTGTATGTGTTCAACTACTATTGATTTAGTGAGGCCATGTCATGTTTGCCTCTGTGTTCTTACTGTATTTCACTCAATAATTCTTGACACTTATTTATGATATTGCAAACAACAAGACAGAATGTCCCTCTTTTTTGGCATGTCCTTCCATTTTCATACTGAATAGCATTTTATATATTATATATTCTTTATATATCCATCTATCAATATATAGGTTATTTTTATTTATTGGTTTGTGTAAGTACAATGAACATGAAAGTATAGCTGTCTCTTTTAGATAATGTTTAACTCCATTTGGCTGGAGATATTAAAAAATGGAATTTCTGGGATATATGGCAGTCTGGTTTTAATGTTTTCAAGAATCCTCATGCTGTTATACATAGTGGACATCCTCATTTACATTCTCATCTATAGTATGCAGGCTTTACATTTTCCCCACATCTTTCTCAGCACTTATTTTTAATTGTTATAGTCTCTTGGTGGACTGAGTCCCTTAATGGCTTCTATAGTTTATTTTGCAGGTTTTGAATGAATGTCTCTTTTATCCATTATAAACCTGTCTACTCTCGCTTTCTTTTGTTTTCCATCACTGTGAGGCATCTTTTTTGTCTCTTTATTTTCAGTCTCTGTGAAGGCAGTTCTTGCAGATTGCATGCCGTTGTGACCTTTAAACAACAACCTATTCAGCCGCTTTAGGTCTTTTGATTAGGGAACTTAATTCACTTAAGATTCAAGTAAACAACTGTCAGTTAATTATTCTTTGGTTGTTTTGTGAATACTTTGTTTCCTTTTACTCCTTGGGTATTTTCATTTAAAAGATTTTGATTAAAAGATTTCTATAGTTGTAGGTTTTGATTTCTTTTTTCAAAAAAAAATCTATTATAGGTTTTTACTTAATGTTTATCATGGTGCTTGAAAAACATAGGCATAAGAGATCATTGCAAGCCGATAATAACTACTCTGACAGTATAAAAATATACTTGTTTACATCATTTTCTTATTTAGAATCTTCTATGTCATAATTTCCATCATTTTAATTTTATGTGGTTTAAATTTATTTTAGTTATTTTAATAGTTCTATGTTTAAATCCTTTTTCTAAAGAAAAATGATTTACACGCCACTCTTATAGAGTGCTATGAATTTGACTGTGTATTTACTTTTAACAATAAGTTTTACATTTTATATATTTTTTCTGTTATTAATTACCATCATATACCTCCATTTGAACACCCCTGTTTAGCATGTCATGCAACACTGATCTTATGGCAATGAGCTTCCTCAGCCCTTGTTTCTTTGAGGAAGTCATTGTCCCTACTTTTATAGCTGCCGGACAGATTTGTTAAGCTGGTAACAGAATTTTTGGTTAG